>NW_022111363.1:5252532-5270733 GCF_000313985.2 Echinops telfairi
GCCTCAGTGAGCTTCCAAGGTTGTAAATCTTTGCAGAAGCAGAAAACCTCATCTTTCTCAGAGCAGCTAGTGGTTTCAAACTATTGACCTTGTAGTTAGCAGCCCAACACATAATCCACTATTCCACCAGCACTCCTTAGAAAGTCATTATCTTTCCGGATAACTCTTATTCCTCCGAGTCCCCGGCCCTGGGCAGCTACGAATAAACTTGGATCTCCATGCTGTTATTGTGGCAGTTAGCTTCTCTGCAGGTGGTTCTAGTCCACAGTGCTCTGTGTACAACAGGAGGAAGCACTGCCTGGTCCGGCACCATCCTTACAAGTCTTGCCATGTTTGAGCTGCAGCCACTGTATATATAAGAGAGGTCACACGATATTTGCCCTTTTGTGTTTGAGTTATTTCACACAACATAATGTTCTCAAAGCTCATCCATGCAATAGCATGTATCTTCATTTTCCTTTATGACTGAATTGTATTAAGTGAATAGACTGAATTCCATTGTATGGATAGATCACATTTGTTTTTCTATCTATTTGTTTAATGAATGCTGGGGTTGGTTCCAGTGTTTGGCTATTGGTGACTAATGCTGCGATGAACATTGGTGTACACATATCTGAGTTATTTCTTTCAAATATTTTGGGTAGCTACCTGGGAATGGAATTCCTGGGTCACGTGGTAATTCCATATTTAACTCTTTGAGGAACCACCAACTGTTCTTCCTAGTGGTTGTATCGGTCCACATGTTGCTGCTGTTGTCCGGTACCGTTGAATCGGTGGTGACGCATAAAGACCTTTTCTATAGCAGGACAAAACTCACAATTGTCCTGATGCTGATGCAGACACTGTGTCCATCCATCTTGTCCAGGGTCTTCTTCTTCCCTGTTGCCCTGCAACGTAACCAAGCATGATGTCCTTTTCCCGGGGTATCTCTCCTGGCAACATGACCAAAGGATGTTTTATACAGCCACCAATAATGTATGAGAGCTCTAATTTCTATATACCTTCACCAACACTTATTAATATCTAATCATGGTTTAGATTTTTACTTCTTTAATGACTAATGGGGAAATCTTGTGATGCAGTGGTTATGTGTTGGGATGCCAACCACAAGGTCAGCCGTTTGAAACCACCAGCAGCTCCTGGGGAGAAAGATGAAGCTTTTTACTCCCGTAAAGAGTTACAGTCTTGTTCTCCCTTGTCCTGCAGGGTCACTATGAGTCAGAATTGGCTTGATTGTAGTGAGTTAATGTCTAATGAGGAGCCCTGGTGATGCAGTCTGGTAAGTTTTAGAGTGTTACCTACAAGGTCAGTAACTCAAACCTACTGGTTGTGTGGTGGTTACATAATCTGTCATCAATTTGAAACTTACTAGGGAAGGGGTGAAGTTTAGCCTGTCAATCAGGTCATAACTTGATGATTTCATTTAGACGCACTACGGAGATAAATAGCTCTCTGGAGGCAGGACACATACTCACTCCCTGGGAGACACGGCACCTGATATGACATATAGAGCTACGCTAGTGCCCTGAGCTGGAGGAGCCACATGGAGACCCCTGCCAGCACTGAGATGCTTACACCGCCACTGTATCCACAAGACCTCCTACCCACTGGCCTGTGAGCTTCCTGCATTCGGCATCATTGCATGTGTTTCATGAGTCTGAGGAGGAATTTATAGATTGGCATCGGACATATGGGCTAATATCGGACGTATGGACTTGATCTGGACTGGGCTGGGATGTTTTCTTAATGTACGATTACTCTTTATATAAAGCTCTTTCTTGTTACACATATGAGTTTCCCTGGATTTGTTTCTCTCCCCAGACTAACACAGGCTGCTTCTGTAAAGATTCACACCCTTGGAAACCCTGCACAGGGCCACTCTGAGTTGGAATTGACTTGATGGCAGTGGGTTTTTAATGGCTAGTGGGGTACTTAGGGGACGTTTGTATATCTTCTTGGAGAAATACCTGTTCAAGTCTTTGCCTATTTTTAAGTTGAGCATCTTGTTGTTGCTGGGTTGTAGGAGTTCTTTATATATTCTGAATATTAAACTCTAATCAGATATAGTCTTCCCAAATATATTCGCCTATTATTTTTTTGTTTTGTTTCCTTATAAAGTCCTTTGGTATACAAATAGATTTTTTTTTGGATATTTGACTAGATATGTATATACATATGCATGCATATATATTCTACTATATCCATATATATTTGCAGCAAAGGTAAATACACATGTACAAGTATCCTTTGCCAACATTATATATATTTTATATATTTGTGGGTACACTTCTACTCTCCCTCCCACACTTGTTCATGCTTTCTATCTTTCTGGTAAAGAATCACTGTACCAAAAAGAATTAGTCAATGTTTAACCATTTCAGAAATCAATGGTTCTGAAGGAAGACATCCAAACAGTACTGAAGGCATTATCCAAAACCAAGGCTTCAGGAATTGACAGAAAACCAATTAAAATGTTTCATCAAGCTGACGAAGCACTGGAAGCATTCGCTTGTCCATGCCAAGAAATTCGGATGGCAGCTACCTGGCCAACTGACTGGAAGAGAGCTATATTTGTACCAACTCCAAAGAAAAGTGGCCCAACTGCATGTGCAAGTTCAATAGCATTGCTATCACATAAGGGTTGGATTTTCCATTTCTGTAAAAGGGACTGTTGAGATTTTGACAGAGATGGCATTGACTCTGTAGCTCACTTTGGGTACCAGACAGAATAATTGTTGATGCCATGATTCATTAACAATCCTCCATTGAATGACTACAGTATTTCAGACAAAGTACTGGGTATTGAGGAAACTCAGATGTTCAAGTCAGAATCCTTGCTTTCAAGCAATCTGTGTTGACTTGGGAACATGTCCATTGGTCAATGTCAAGAGCATCTAGCAGTCTCTTTAGGGATGGCACGGTGCACATGGCTAGGAGGCCGGATGAAGAGTAACTTCCTAAAGCGGGTGCTACTAGAATGGTATTTAAAGACTGAGCTGAGTTTTTCTGGGTTAATATGTTGGAAGGCATGGGGATAGAGCCCAAGGGGAGCATTTTTTCATTCCATCATTTAGTTATTTTGGTGTCATGAGTGTTGTAACTTAGTCACACACTTTGTGACTCACTCTCCCAGACCATTTCCTCTAAATTTAGAATTCAACCATAAAATGATGGGGGAAAAAAAGAAACAAGCAGTTAAAAAATAATAATGACAAAAAAAAATAATGACAACATAGGTACAAATGTGCTTGATAAAATTGATGCATGGATTGTTATAAGAGCTGTAAAAGCCCCCAATAAAATTATCTCTTAAAAAAATAACAGTTGTAAAAAATAGTAATAATAATAATAAAATCATAAAATTAAAAAAAACAAAAAATAAAAACAAAACAGTATCTAGGGGAACGTGTATGTAGGTGTGGATGGTGGTGGAGATTAGAAGTAGAGAGGAAAAGGCAAAACAAAGAAGGAAGGTTGAATTGTCTTCTTTTTAATCAACAAACTGGATAAGTCAGATGGTATATGTCAGTGAGAGAGAGAGAGAAAGAGAGAGAGCACTGTGCAGCCTGGGGTCGTGTTTATAGATGAGGGAAGCTAGAGAGAGCGAGAGAGTGGCTGTTCCCCCCAAGCCAGCATATCCACACAGCTTCATCGCTTCATTTGAGCGCTGCTGTATGGTGAGGTCTCATTGGGTCATCTGATACTCTTATTTCCAAATATTCAACAAGACACGCCAAAGTCAAACCAAAGTGATGCTCGGATGTCTGAACTACGGCTCTCTGTACCTCTGTCGGAGCATTGGCCTCCATTTCATCGCAGCACCATTACCCCATTGGCTACATCTGGACCAAGAAGGAACCGGATGGGAATGCTTTGCATAAGTATCTGCCCCCAGCTCTGAAACCTCATCTGGGTGTTAGAGCCCTGTAATGCATGCCAAAGGTTGCTCCCTGCAATTTCTCTTTTGCTCCCCTCCCTCTGCTTCCCTTCCCCAGTGGGAGAGGAAAAGCAGCTATGCTTATAGAAAGATTGATTAGTTAAGCAAGTCAATTATATCTCTTGCCGAGAGCAACTGTATATTAAGTAATGCAGCAAAAATGATTGTCTGCACAGATCCATTTTGTCGAACAGCTGTTCCAGAGGCCCGGAAAGAGAAGACGAAGGTTAAAATCCCGTAATAGTCTTCGCTCCCCATTTCACCCCACCCCATCAGGCCTGGCCCTCCGGGGGCTCCATTTATTATGGGGTGGAATAAGGTTGGGTAATGAGCATGCTGGCGGCCTGCTCCATTTTGCGGGAAAATTCCCCTGCCTTGCCTTGGGCCCCTGGGCCTCCATCAGCAATGGCCTGGCTGCCCTCCTGCCAAGGGGGAGTTGACTAATGCCTGCTCTCAAGCTGGCAGCTTGTCTCATGTCTCTCGCCCCAACAGTGTTAAGAGTTCTGATATAGAATCTGGAGTCCCAGGTTCAAGTCCAATTACTGAATGCCTGATCTCGGCCAACTCTTTTTAACCTTTCTGAGTCTCAATTTACTTATTAGTAAAATGCAACAAAATTTAAATGAGATAATGGGTTTGGAGGATTTTCGTGAGCTATGATATAATTCATTAAGGCTGGATGGCATTGTGCTAGGCAAGGAGGTGATGGGGAAGAAGCAGGAGGTATACTATTTACTGGTTGATTGGGCAGGGCTTCCCTGTGGTTCAGCCAGAAGTACAAAGACCAGGGGTTGGTGCACACATGTAATCAACCATGCTCCTTTGTTTCTTAATCACTGAAGCAATGGGGCAGGTTCTACTTGCCCCTAGGTATGGCACCTCATTCTTCTGGGTGGCATTTGTTGTTTTTTAAACAGTTATCCTGTAAGGTGTTTGTTTTCAGCTTGTGTCCCCTATACGGGGACAGTGTTGGTCTAGCATTTAATTCTTGCCTTCCATGTGAGAGACTTGGGTTTGAGTCCTGGCCAACAAACTTCAAGCACAGCTACCACCCATCCCCCCAGTGCTATAAGGTTGAATAGGTCTTAGCAGACGTTCTAGAATAAGACACATTAGGGAGCAAGACCTGCCAATCTACTTCCAAAACTCAGCCAATGAGAGCCCAATGGTCCAGTCCCATTGTGCGCGTGGCTGCCAAACGTTAACCAACTGGATGGCAGCTGACAACAACAACAACAACAACTACGACATCCCCGGCTGGTTTACAAAGTATACTTTTCCTAATGCTTCCCTTCCATGGAATCGTCAGGAAGCAGCTGACTCCTTTGTGGCTTACAGATACCCAGGCAGTAATAAGTTTGGGGCTGGGTGGGTCGTGGGAAGGCACCTGGGTACATTGCTTTGGCCACTCCTCGAGTGGCTCTAGGCTAAGGATCATCTCCTTTCTGGCCATTTTGGGAGGAGACTCCGTCACATAGTAAGCTTTGCATTTCCACTCGAGGTCAAACCTTTCAGCCTTGTCAGAAGACATATGACAAGTTTTACCCCGTTCTCTCTGTCATCAAGGGTAGCCCAACTGGCTTGAAAATCTCCCAGATGAATTTCCACCACTGTCTCTTCATTCTTTCAGATAGAGAGTTATTTTCTTGTTAGGATTTAGGTGCCCTAGCTGAAGAAATGGTGTAGCTCTCTCATTTATGTATACCTCACTAGGAATACATCTATTAGATATCTCCTCTTAGGAGGCACCGTACAAATAGTCTGAGACAAATAGTCTAGGTGATACAGTTGCTGACAGAACCCCGTATCCTGAGTCGTGGTCGAGAGTCTTCCATTGGGCATACCCGTCTCTTCTCAGAGAGTCTGTTTGGTAAGGAGGGGCCAAGGGCAGGTTGGCTCTGTACCACTGTGCCTTTGCAAAGGAGGTCAGGTGCTTTCCCCACCATTGGGCACAGCAGTGTTCTAAGTGGAATCACAGTGGTGGCTGGTTTCCAGGCCCAGCAGCCCTTCCCCACTGTCTGATGGGCCATCAGCGTCTAGGGTCAGGGCTCAAATCTACATCAGGTCCAGGTGACTCGGGTTCTGCACAGCCGGAGCCTGAGGATTCCAGTTTGCCTCCTTTCTGAGCAGTTTGGCAGTTTCATTTTCCAACTCTCAGGCCACACGTGGGGACCTAGCCTGGAGATGGCGCTTTCTCTGGTGCCCCTACCTGTCCTGTGTTCACAAATAAGATCTGTGAGTGTGTGTGCAGAAGTGGATGGTGGGGGGTGGTGACGCTGACGCCGAGGGTGACCCATATGGGCATCAAGCCTTGTAAAGTGAGCCTTTGGCTGGCAGGGGCCTCTAAGAAGAGACAAACCAGGTGAGCATCACAGGTATTTCAGGGAGAAGTGATGAGCTCCTTCTCAGAGAATGCCCAAACTGCGAAGGTCAGATAGACCAGCTCCCTATGAAGCGTGAATTCCTTTGGCAGTAACCTCCTGCCAAGCTATCTCCAATCTTCAATGGAAGTCCAGGGAGGAAGGAACAGGTGATCCTGAATTCGCTTGGTCTGTGTGCCTTGCCCAAGACGAGACCCGGGATCATTCAAATTGGGACCTCATTGTGGTAGGGTATCAGGTTCAACTGTTGACATTTCCTTTCCCTCTCTCTCCTCAGTTTAGACCAGGATTGAAATACCTGATTGATCTATTGGAGAAATCCTTTTGGACAACCTTGTTTCTTGTCCCTCCAGTCATCTCTAGAGTGTCTGAGAAGAAAGGACCAGAAACAGAGAGAAGTCTTTAAGACCATGCCTTATGTGTCTTCCCCCAGCCCCTCTAAATAAGGGTGGGGGAGCCAGTCACTGGGGAGAAAAAATACATGAAAGACGAGGACCACTGTCCTCCCTGGAGGCAGGTGTGGGCTGCAGCCCAGAGATCACATGTACTACCATGTCAGAATGGAAGTGGGCTTAGGGACCTTTTCTTATAAATGAGAAAACAGGTCAAGGAAAGGCAAGACACCTTCCTTAGCATCACAGCACAGTAAATCTTCGGTTCTACTGGGATCAGACTCGGTTCAAGATTCCTGTGGTGGCGTGTGGACCCTCCCACAAATAACATTGTGAATAGGGGAAAGGAGATTTTTCTGTGAGATTCCCTATTCCAGAAGGCAGGCTTTGGGAGTTCTAAAGGCAGGGACAGCCTCATAGAAATCAGAGGAAGTGGCTACCTACTGCAAGATCTTGGAAGAATCTTCTTCCACCCTCTGGAACCAGAAAGCCTAACCCTACCCATATCCTGGAGCCCGTCCGTGGTGTCAGTGGGCTCAATTGCTAACCTAAAGTTTGAAGGGACAAGTACAGCCCAGAGGTACCTCCAGAGAGAGACCTGCTATTCTACTTCAATGAAATCAGCCACTGAGTTGACATGAGTTAGAATTTTTTCCAGGACAATTAAAAAGAAATGAAGACTTCCGGGAAGATGATGTCGAATTAGCCCCCCTTCTCTTCTTCCCTCTCTTGGTTCTCCAAACAAGACCTTGACTCTTCTGAGATGTCTCCAAACTCTGCCTGCCCAATTAGCAAGAAATGTACACTATTTTATAAGACTTTGGATTACTACCTGCAGCTGTGCTGTTCCCCCCAACCCCGTTACCCTGCCAACCTGCTAAAAATGTAACTGCTAGCTAGAGATCCCTAGCAGGCTGGAGATCCATGAGCAGGCTGGAGATCTGGAGTGGAGCTCTTGTCTTTCCTTGGCTGTGGATACCGAGCTAAGTCATTTTCTGAGGACACCCTGAGTGGATGGCAGCAGAGTGGACAAACTGCCCACCCTCAGATCCCCATCCAACCCTAAACATCAGAAATACAGCCAGTGTGACCCAAACAAACAAAAAGAATTATGTACAAATGGTTTATAATTTCTTTGTAGCGATCCTGAGATCAACCAATAAAATGCCAGTTACCAAAGGGGGGGTGGGGGCGGGGGAGGAAAATCATACAAAACCAGCAAACAGATATCCAGATTATAAATCTATTTTGGAAATAGATACACATTGAAAGGACAAATGGAGTAGAATTGAGACAATGGAAAACAGAAAAAATTAAATTAAATTAAAATTGAACCCATGTCTTGATGCCCAAGATTCATTAAGATTTACGTCTCTCCTTTGTTGTAACATATATGTTCTTTGAAAGGGCAGTGCATCCTTGGGAATGACTTTATTAAGTCCCGGGCGATGGGGACTAGGGCACTTGGGGCCGGGTGTGCTGTTGATGTCCTGGTTAGTTGCCATCCAGTTGGCTTCAACTCACGCAGACCTTGCGACAACAGAATGAGGTGTTGCTCGGTCCTGCCTCATCTTCCTGATCTCTGATCCATGTCTGCGTTCAATGCTGCTGCTGTTGTGCCAATCCATCTCCTTGAGGGCTTCCCTCCTTTCCCCTGACTTTACCAAACGTGGAATGAGTTATAGTAAGAGGGAGTCCTAGAGCTGTAGAAAGAAAGATGCATAAAGAGAGAGAGAAAGAAATGAAGAAGGTCGCTTTTCAGTTTAGAATGTCCCCAGGGACCCTGTGTCTAGATTTGAGGTGGGTTGGCTAGAGCTGTGGAGGAGGTGGGTGGGTGGGTAGGTGGATCTGAGGCTACTATTCTGGGGGAGTGTTTGCCACTATAGCTCTCTCCTGGGCCAGCATGATGAGAATTGTTAGAGCACCTGCCTTTGTTTCAGTGATGGATCAGCCCTCCCGCATGTATCTTGATGGAAGACTCTACTTTCTCCACAAATGCCTCCGTCAGCTTTTACTATTTGATTAACTCTCGGCACACCCTTGACTGCATTCTCTGTTTCCTGGAGTTTGATTGAACTTTTCGTCATCAGGGCAAATGATGTCTTTGGGACATGCACCGTGTCTTAGCATATCATACAAGTAAAGCAGGCGGATATTGCAAGGCCTCTTCTGCTGTTAAATACACCCTTTTGTCCCCCTGCTACTTTTTCTGCCAAGTCACCAGACTGGGACGCTGTCATAGACGGGCTACGGAAGAAGTGAAGTTCGTCCCGTTTTGCAATTCCCCTGTCTCTCACATAGTCCTATGGACTAGGTTTGTCACTGGGCACCAAGAATGTCCCCTTACCTGTGGGTTTGGACTGGGTTTCAAGATGATTAAATACTTTGGCTATGGGCTTGAGGGGCTGTTGTGTACTGAACTGGACCCAAACACACACCCCAAATATTATTCTCAGTATGATGTAATTGCCCTCCATTTTGTGATGTGATGTAATTATCCTGTGTGCTCTAAATCCCAACTTCCATGAAATTAATGAGACACGATTAGCAGGAGTCTATCTCAAGTAGCACTCACTTGAGGGAGCTACTCTTCTTCAGGCCTCCTACCCACGCGCACTGCACCATCCGTAAACAGACTGCTAGATGCTCTTGACATTGACCAATGGACGTGTTCCCAAGTCAACACAGATTGCTTGAAAGCAGGGATTCTGACTTGAACATCTGAGTTTCCTCAATACCCAGTACTTTGTCTGAAATACTGTAGGCATTCAATGGAGGATTGTTAACGAATCATGGCATCAACAATTATTCTGTCTGGTACCCAAAGTGAGCTACAGAGTCAATGCCATCTCTGTCAAAATCTCAACAGTCCCTTTTACAGAAATGGAAAATCCAACTCTTATGGGATAGCAATGCTATTGTTCTATAACTTGCACATTCAGTTGGGTCACTTTTCTTTGGAGTGGGTTCAAGTACGGCTCTGTTTCAATCAGTTGGCCAGGTAGCTTCCTTCCAAATTTCTTGGTAAAGAGAAGGGATCCTGAGACAGGTGGAAGGGCTATCTTTGAAACTAAATGGTCCAGTCCCAGCTCTTGTGCAAGTTGACATGGAAGTTTTGTGTTGGCTTCTGGTCTATCCCATAGTATTTGGATGAAGGTGACACCATTGAAGAGAGAGGGTGCTCCACAGCAGTAGAATGTTGTCTAAGTCCTGGAAATCTACCGTGTTTCTGTTGGCATGTACACATCTCCTCTAGCAATGGCTAGAAGCTAAGTTTTCGACAAGGTGATGGGAGGAGTCTGGAGAGAGAGACCCACTTGGTCGCTGGGGCCCAAAGGAAAGGCCCTACGACCTGTTGTCACTTTTTAACTGTGATGAACCTGAGAGCAAACAAACTAGAGGAAGAGAAAATGGAGAGGATGAGAGTGTAGAGAATTTCAGTATATAACGTCCCCCTTGTTTTGTCCATTGAAAGAGACTACTAAGAACTGGAACCCATTCAGTGGAGAATGATGGAGGTATAAAAGATACAAGTTGATTCTTAGGAAAAATGACTGAAGAAATAAAGATGTCTGGCCTGAAGGTAAAAGGACTTGCGAAAGCATTGTAACTGTCTTCTAATGTCTAAGGGCTATGGTGAGCCAGCAAGGACACAATGAAGAGTAGAAACAGGGGGTGTGTAGATGCCTCAGAAAATGATATTGTGTTCATACAAGGAAGAACGTTCTCCACTTGGAACTGATCAAGGGTGACTTGGGCTCTGAGGGGGGTGGCCAGTTCCTGATCATTGGGGACAGATGGACAGGCAAAGGCTAAGAAACTTCTTAAGGAGGCAGCAAAGGTAAGAGGCAGTTGGAGTCCATGTGGAGATGGCCTTAACCTTAGTTGAGAAATGGAATCTGATCACCGTGAAGGCCTCTTCCAACTACAATCTTCTCAGATTCTTAACTGCTCCAGGCTCCTTCACAGTGTGAGGGAAGGGAAGCTTCTCAGGATTCCTGAACAGATGCAGCGTGAAATTCTCCTGGTGGCTGACTGTTTCTTGTGTGTGAGATCCTGTACCAGAGGGAGAATTACAATAGTTGAGGGATTTAACTGAGTGAGATTTCCCGCTGAGAGAAGGAAAATTCTGTAAGGAATGTTATGCCAGCCTTAGTCTATTGAATTATCCAGATACGTTCACTTGCTAAATCTAGGAAACTGGCAGCTGCCTATGAAAACATCTGGGGCTATTTGTAGTTAACAACTCCGTGAAGTCAGAGACCTGGTTTCTGGTGTTGGCTCTGTCATATCCTGGCTGGGTGGCCTCGGCTAAATGACTTTTGCTCTGTGAGTTGCTTCGATGTTCTCATCTGTAATTCCTATTTCACAGTGCTGGGCTGAAATTTAAGCCAGACCACGCATGTAAGGCAGTACTTAGACTGACTAGAACTCAATAAAAGATAGTTATGCCTCCTGAGGATCTAGGCGTTCTTCACTTCTGATTGTCTCTTTCCTAAGCCTCATTTTCAGGGACACCCCTGATGGAGCCCTCACGGGGTGGTCTGACAGGCAGGTACTCACCTTGTGCGAGCGTGTGGACCCAGAAGCTGTCAGTGACTTAGGGCCTGGTGGGAGATGGGCAAACCTGGAGAAGCTCAAGGTCAGGGCTTGCTCTCTGTTGCTGTGCTGCAGAAGAGTAGAAGTCATTCGTGGAGGGAAATATAGATGCTAGAAAAGGAAAGGCGGTGGGAGTGGGTGTGACTGTCACGTGGCCTGGAACAAGAGCAAAAACAGAGCCAGGGTGTGCAGAAATCAGGGTATGCACATTAACACACCCTACTCGGTAGTGCCTAGGGTCACATGCCAAGACTAATGCGTGCATACCTGTACTTTGATAGCATCCTTCTCTTCTCACCCTCACCTGTATTGCAGCAGGGGATAGCTGTGTAGTGCCGCTCTCTGCAGATTCTAGCTCATTAGGGCTACTGTGGTCCCCTGTTTAGTGTTGGAAAGCTTGGGAATACGAAGTAGGTGACATGACGAACATGAGGGAAATCCAGAACGTCTCCAAGAGGTTTCTCAGAGGATTCTCTTATCTATAGCCATCATTTTGCACCCATAATTTTGGGCCCACCTGGATTCTGCATGAGGGGGTGATCTGGACCTATGTCCACATCTGCTCGGTAGGCCCTTAATGAACTTTGCTATCTTATCCTTGAGTACAATGCTGTTAGAGGCCAGAATAATGATCAAATGATGGGGCCAGTCTAAACCCCAGAGGCTAATTACTGTGTTGCTTTGGGCAATGTTATAAGTGAGTGTGACCTAAACCATGGGTCTAATGCCTTGGACCCCAGAACTGAGCAGAAACGTTCAATAGAGAAGATGAGCCTCAGAATGGTATAACCTGCCCTATCCTCACTAATAATTTCTTCCTATGTTTTCCAGTTCTAGTGTTTGCTGTCTGTTGTTAGCTGTCATTGAGCCAGCTTGGACTTGGCCTAACCGCCTGTAAACAGACCCAAGTGCTGTCCACTTTTGTGACATCCTCACAGTCTCCAGTACCTTCAAGTCCATTTTTAGAGCTTTGGGGCCAGCCCATCTCACCCTCACTGGCCCTCTGCTTTGTCAGAGATGACACCTTTCTTCCTTTCATGACCGACCCCTCCTGGTGACCTCTCCAGAGCGAGTCAATTGGACAATGATCGGTTGTGATGCCTACTGCTTTCATTCGCTAGTTTTTAGAAATCAGCGTCCAGGCCTTTCTTCCTCATCTGTCTTAGTCTGGAAGCTCTGCTGAAGCCTGTCCACCAGGAGTGAACCTGCTGGTATTTGGGACACTTGGTGGCATGACTTCCAGCAACATAGCACCGGGAAAGTCACTACAGCACAACACCTGATGGCTGGGTAGTGAGTCTGCTGTGCAGTGAATGGTAAACAAATCCTTATTGAGGACCCAAAATGAACTTACTCATCACGGCACCTACGGTGGGTAAGACACTTGCTAGCACGGGGCTTTGACTCATGAGTCCTTACAACAATGTGAGAAGCAGGTATTATCACAGATGAGAGAAATTGAGACTTGAGATAGTTCAGTGCCAAATGATAGTTCAAAGCCCATGCTCCTCCATCGCATCGTTACTTCCTGCCCCTCACTTTGTAACCTCAATGCATCCGCAGTTATATCCCCCACCATACCCCCAGCTGTGGCTTTTCAATATGCCTCTTCACTTCTTTCATTTTCCAGGGTTAGATTACAAATTTTGCGTGTGGGGATGTGATTATATTTTCCTCCGACTACTTTGCTCGCAGTTAGAATAATACCACTATCAGATGGTCAAGTGATTGGAACCTTGAAGAGATATTACCACACCATTGCACTTCAATTATAATTTAAATACCGAAATGGCTTAATTTTATTGGAATAGCCAAGTATCATCATTCAAGATGAATCAGAGAGAGCTTGGGAACAGTTTGATACAATTTTACCAATTCCATGATGATTGGCAGTTATTGCTTCATGTAGCTTCCATCTTATTGTGGGGCTTGGAGAGGAAAACTCATTCATGATTCTCTCGGGCTTGGTCATAGCTGACACGCTGGAGGCTTGAGAACAGCTCAAGGTTGAAAGTTCAAGCCCTCAGCTACAGTAATGTTCTCAACAATCATAAAAATAGTGCCTTGCTTGATTTCCAGAGCTTTCCTTGCCCACTATGATAGTCACTAGCCACATGCCGCTGTTGAGTACTTGAAATGTAACTAGTCTAAATTGAAATGGGTCCCCAATTATAAAATATGTGTACAATTTCAAAGATGTAGCGCAAAAAAAAAGAGGATAGGTTGAAATACTGATATTTTTTATTTAAAAAAATGGACTCGCTGTCATCGAGTTGATGCCGACTCACAGTGACCCTGTATCAGAAAGGGCCACTGTCCTATATAGTCACTGTCCTAGCCTATACAGGATAGGAAACCATGTGGGTTTCTACACTGGTAATCTTTATGGAAGTATCCTCCCTCATAGTTTTGATACAGGATACTTTAATAAAATGCATGATTAATTTCACTTGTTTCCTTTTACTGGTAGCTCGCATTGTATTTCTTTGGGGCTGTGCTGTTCTAGAAACGGACTTAATTTGCTGCCATTGCTCAATCCAAAAGTTCCAAGTTTCTCTCAGATTAAAAACTAAAGTGAAAAATAAATTTTAGGTAACAATCTAATCTCCCGACTTGTTGTGAAGAAGTATGGCAGTCTTTTTCCCATTTAGCAGGAGGTTTCTCCACTCCTTTACTGACCTCTTCTACCTAACTCCCCTCTCCAAAAGAAATGAAGGTCTTTGACCTGTACTTGAGATTTGCTGAAAATTCAACCTGTGGTAATTTTATCCATTAATCAAAAGAGATTATAGGAGACTGTAGCCTCATAGAGTGTCAAGGCAAGATTGATAAAAAAGACAGTAAGGCATGGTCACACCCAGATTAGCTTAGGTGAAGAGCAAATGAAAGTCAAGATCAGTCTAAGCCAAGGTCTGAGGGCCTCTGTAGAGAGGACTCAAGGGCCTTTGGTTAGGACCCACAACAGTAAGAGCCTTTCCAGCTAAGGAGATCTAAGGTCTCCCTCTTCCCACCTCCCTACCAATTCCTGTCACTGATACCTTATTCCCAGGACTGGCCAGGCAAATCATTCTTAAGGTAAGTCCTGATTCTCCATCACAGAAGTTTTCTCCACGCCCCTCTTTATAGAATCCTTGGACTATGAAGGAGCAATTGGTGTCTGTCTCCTGAGTGACTGTGTGCTTCGTCGGGGATTTAGATCCACTCCAGGCTGGTGAGAGGCTGGGGTCCCAAGACTGGTCTTTCCCTGTGGGGTAGTGGTCCTATGATCTGGACTTGATCTCTGAGGACTTTGATGGTGGCATGAATGCAGTCAGGATGCCAGATAGTTTGGGGAGAGGGCATCACTCTCCACCAAGTATCAGGAATATCTTCTCTAACAATTCATCCTCTTTTTGCTGTATGAAAATTACATAGCTTCTATGTTTATGAATGAATGCCGATCATCGTTTTTCCCCCAACTTTTTATTCTGTAAACACGGAAGGATGGACAGAAGAGTATAACTAATCCTGCGGGCCATCACTCAGCCACAACAGTGACCAAATTATGGCCACACTCTTTCACCCGCTCTCCATTCCTCCCTGCTCTTTGTAAGACATTATATTGCTTCGTCTGAAAATACTTTATGCATTTCTAAGAGATAAGGACTCTTTTTCTTCAACATAATCACAATATCATGTTAACAATTGAACATTTTTAGCTTTTGAAGTAATGCATTCTCTTTGTAAAATATTCAGATAATACAAAAAGGTATAAAGAAGAAAGAAAAACATATTCTTAATACCCGGAGATAATAGATGCTAGCATTTTGGTGAATGTACTGATATATAGTATGCTTCACACATATTCCTCACACAAATATATGCTCTAGATAATGTTTGCCATCTATTTTTTATACACCTTTATAAAACTGAAGCATAAATACCTAGAGAGAAATGAAGTGCACCAATTAGAAATGTGTAGCTCAATGAATGTTCAAGATCATTTACGACCCAGCATTCAGATCAAGATGACAGATTATTCCTCTGCCCTAAACCCCCGGTACCTCTACCTGCCACTATCCCACCAAACATCATCCCTAATATCATTTTCACATGCTTTTAAATTTCATATAATAAAGGTATGATATATATACTTATAGAAATAGACTATAAATAGAATCAGATGGGATCTACTCTTGTCTGGTTTCTTTTGGTCCCTATTCTGTTTGTAATGCACTTCCATGCTGTTGTAGGTAGCAACAGTTCACATTCATTTTCTATGTGGTGAAGTAGTCCCTTGATGTACTTATCCATTCTACTATTGATAGACTCCCTCCCCCCCCAGTGTTGCTATTAGGAGTGTCTTTTGGCATTCATATGCAATAGGCATATCATTAGGAATAAATTGTCATTGTACCAATTTATTCTTGTACCAACAGTCTATCAGAATTCATGTGAGTCGCATCCTTGCCAATACTTGATATTATCAGTGTTTTAAAATTTTTGCATCTGTTGAGTGTGTAGTGATAACTAATTGTGGTTTAAATTTGCATTTCCCCGATGACTAATAAAGGTAAACGGCTTTTCATATGCTTATGAGCCGGATGTTCTCGGTTGTGAAATGAGGTGCCTGTATAGGTCTCTTCCTGCGTCTCCATCCTTTCCTTTGTATTCATTTGGTGATGTCGACACTTGTTGCTTGGGGGGATTGTGAAAGGTAGCAAGAAAAGGGGGTGAAATGCCAGTTTGGAGAACACTGTGGCTGAGAGTGGAAGCCCAAAATCCATTTGCAGTGTCCCGCTGTGGCTCGAGTCCCTGGAAAATCCCCGTCCAGAGACTAGGACCGCGAAGAGCAGTCAGTGGCTTGCAGCAGTGGTATTTAGGCTGGACTGGAACACGGTGTCATTAGATCTCCCATTGGACCCATTTTGAATTTATTCTAAATTTTTAATATTTTCTTGTTTTATACGGCCATTGTGGCTGGGCCCTTTCTGATTACTGGTTTGTCTTTGTTTTACATGTTTTTCTGCATAGGGAAGCCAGGCTAGGTGAATTTATAGAAACAGTAGCTGCATTAATGATTGCCTGAGTCCATGGGAGGGGAGGTTGGAGGAAATTGGGAGCCAACACCAGTGGGTGCAAGATGGAAGAAAACGTTCTAAAATTGATTGTGGTGTTGATTGCACGGTCCTTACTTGTAGGATCGAACCACTGAATTGTATGATATGTTAGTTATTGCTAAATAGAACTATTTATTTTAAAATGTGGGTGAAGTGCACATACCTTAACCAAAGTAAGTGGTCCTAATAAGCTGTGCACACAAGGAAATGACATTTTTGGTAAAGGATATGACAAACATAATTTTGCAAGACCACCGCCAACCAAAAAAATATATGTTCAGTTACATACATATTTTTGCAAGGATAGGCATATATAGGTATGGATATGAATATGTGGGGATATGTGTGTTCACAGATAAATGTATCTATAGGTATTTGCTAAAGAGTCATGGTAGCACTGTCAATTAAGTGTTGGAAGCTGCCAACCTTGAAGTCAGTGGTTCAAACCCACTAGTCACTCCTGAGGAGAAAGTTTCAGCTGTCTGCCCCATAAAGTTTTGTAGCCTCAGAAACCCTATAGAGGGTTGCTGAGTTGGTATGGTCTTTATGACAGTGGGTCTTGGTTTTATGACAGGTATATCCTGTCATAACAAACAATAGATAACATTGCAGAGAGCGGAAATTCCACACAATTTTTTGGGCTCCTGAGGAACCTGTACATGGACCAAGAAGCAGTCATTCAAATAGAAAAGGGGAATGCTGAATGGTTCAAAATCAGGAAAGGTGTGCATCAGGGTTGTATCCTTTCACCATATTTATTCAGTCTGTATACTGAGCAAATCATATGAGAAATTAGCCTATATATATGTACATATATTTATATGCTAAGTATTAAGGTATCAGATAGACATTGGGCCTCTACTCAAGTACTCGCTCAAAGCAAGAACACTTTGTTCTAATAACCTGGCATTCTATGATGCTCACCTTCCAGACATGATCACTGAAGACAAAATGGGTGCATAAGCAAATGCGGTAAAAAAGCTGATGGGGCCCAGCTATCAAAAGATGTAGAGTCTGGGGTCTTAAAGACTTGAAAACAAACAAGCAGCCATCTAGCTGAGAGGCAACAAAGCCCACATGGAAGAAACACACCAGCCTGTGTGATCATGAGATGTTGATGGGATCAGATATCAGGCACCAAAGACCCAGAACAAAAAATCATATCAATCTGAATGAGGGGGAGGGCAGAGTGCAGACCCAAAGCCCATCTGCAGACAATTGGACATCCCCTTACAGAAGGGTCACAAGGAAGAGATGATCCAGTCAGGGTGCAGTATAGCACTGATGAAACATACAACTTTTTCTCTAGTTCTTCAATGCTCTCCCCAACCCCGTTATCATAACCCCAACTCCACCTTACAAATACGGCTAGACCAAAGCATGTACATGGTTACAGATAAGAGCTGGAACACTGGGGATCCAGGACAGATAAGCCCCTCAGGACCACTAATGAGAGTAGCAATACCAGGAGGGTAAGGGTAAGGTGGGGGAAGAAAGGGAGAACTGATCACAATGATCTACATATAACCCCCTCCCAGGGGGGCAGAAAACAGGAAAATGAGTGAAGGGAGACAGTGGTTGCTATAAGACATGAAAAAAATAAATTATCAAGAGTTCAAGAGGGGGGCGGAGGGAGGAGAAAGAGTTGCTGATATCAAGGGCTCAAGTAGGAAAAAAAATGTTTTGGAAATGTTGAAGGCAACATATGTATAAGAGTGCTTAATACAATTGAATGATGGATTGTTATAAGATTTGTAAGAGCTCCCAAATAAAACGATTAATAAATTTTTAAA
>NW_022111363.1:5270833-5289680 GCF_000313985.2 Echinops telfairi
CATGAAAAAAATAAATTATCAAGAGTTCAAGAGGGAGGGAGGGAGGGTGGGGAAGGTGGGGAAAATGAGCTGATACCAAGGGCTAAAGTAGAAAATATTTTGAAAAGGATGATGGCAGCATATGAACAAATGTGCTTGACACAGTGGGTGTATAATGGATAAGAGCTGTAAGAGCCCCCAATAAAGTGATTAAAAATTAAAATAACTCAACATCAGGACTGGAGGAAGGCTTATTACCAAGCTGCAATATGCAGATAACACAACCTTGCTTGCTGACAGCAAGGAGTAAGCAGTTTTCAGTATGGATTGCAAATCAATGTAAAGAAAACCCAAATCCTCCCAACTGGACCAACAGACATGATAAAGAGAGAAAAGATTGAAGTTGCCCAGGATTTTGTCTTGCTTGAACCCGCCATCAATGCTCATGGAAGCACCAGTCAAGAGATCAAGCATCAGGTTTCCATGGGCAAATCTGCTGCACAAGACCTCTTAAAAATGTTGAAGAGCAAGGATGTCACTTTGAGGAGTGATGTGTCCCTGAGTCATTTTCAATCACATCATAGGCACGCAAAAGTTGGACAATGAATACAGAAGTCTGCAGAAGAATGGACACATTTGGATTACGGTGCCTCGGAAGAATATTGACAGTACCTTGGACTGCCAGATGAACAAACAAATCTATGTTGACAGAAATACAGTCAGAATGTTCCTTGGAAGGCAGGATGGTGAGCCTTTGTCTCCTATACTTTGGACAGGTTAGTAGGAGAGACCGGTCCCTGGAAGAGGACAGCGAGCTTGTTGAAGTAGGAGGTCAGTGCAAAAGTGGGAAACGTTCAGTGAGATGGATTGACACAGCGCCTGGAACATTACAGCCATGGTGAGGATGGCACAGGACTGGACGGTGTTTCATTCTGCCGTGCGCATGGTCACTGTGAGGCAGAAGTGACTGGACATGTAACTACAATAGGTGTAGGTGTGTATCCCTATATAGAGATGATTAAAGACCCAGGGGCATTGTTATGGATGTTTCTGCGACAGAACCAAATACCTTGTGAGGTTGGTTTCCTGAGTTTTAAATTATAAATTTAAATTCTATATGTAAACTTAAATTATAGCTCATAACGTATATGTTGTACATAACAGTGTGGTGAATTGTGTCTGGGGTCTGCAGTGCTTTTGAGCGGCCATGCAAGGCACAAAATGATTGGTTTTCTGCTTGTCTGGAACAAACGAGAAAGAAAGGACCCCAAACTCTGGGAAGAATGTAATCTACACAACCCATGGCCTTATCTAGCCTAAGTCTAGATGCCTGGATGGTGTCTGGTCACCAGGATGGAATATTTTGCTCAGGGCCACAATCGATGTCTCTTGATGGAATGAGAGATGCATGTGGAGCAGAAGTCACATTCTTAAAAAGCCCAGACTTATTGGGCCAGTGGAGACGGGAGGTACTCTATAAACTTTAAACTGAAATGATCTCTTGAGGTCACCTTTTAGGTAACTAACAGATGGGCTCATAAAATAAAAAGTATCACCGAGGAATAATGTTCTTCTGGTCTTAGAGTCCATTAAAAAATCATCTATAGGAGGTCAAATTGTCAAAAATTACTTTATTACAGAGATTCAAAAGGGCAGAGAAACTAGAGTGTGGAAGATAGTACAACCAGAACTGAATGATGAGAATGAGTCAGAATGTTGTGAGAAATGTAACCAATATCACTAAATACTGTGTGTAGACGTTGTTAAATCGGAACCTGTTTTGCTGTATGTACTTTCACCTAAGATACAATAAAACAATATTTTTTAAAAGAATGAAGCTACATGGAAATAATTAGCCTGATGGATTAATGGGCCATGCATTCGTCCATCTCCATGATCCCAAGACTAGAAGAACTAGATGGTGCCTTGTTATCACTACCAACTGCTCGGAAAGGGATCACATTAGAAGGGACTGAATAGAGTGGGAGAAAGATGTGGCACAACTGAAAAGCATAAAAATCCGGCTGTTAGGAAGGAGAGAGGTGGGTGGGATCCTTGAGGCTATAGCCCTTAGTCACCCTCTAGGTCTGGAAATGAATTCACTCTCATAGCTTAATTCTTAGCCAATCAATAAACAAGCCTATAAGGAGAACGACAACATGGTTAAGGTAGATACACCTTAGAATAATCACCTCTTTTATGTCAAAAGGGCAGTATTTATCCTAAGACAAGGTTCAGAAGGCTCAGAAAAGAAGGAAGAATGGAAATAGAAAACACGAGGAGGAAGTGGAACAAGCGCTAATTACATTGTGGGGATTGCAGTCAATGACATGAGATGAAATGTTTATGAATTGTTCACTAGAAAACTGATCGACTCCATAATCCTTCACGCAATTCACAATAAAACGTTCTTATTCCAAAGGAAGAAAGACTTATCCCAAGCTCATGAATGTTTTCTCCAATTATAGAAGTTTGTTGGTTTGTTTACCTTTCATTTTTGGTTTACAACTCACCTGGAACTGGTTTCTGTGTATGGTGTGAGGTAGGGGTCAAAATTGATCTTTTACAATTTTTTTCTCTTTCACTGAAGATCATCCAAATAATTGAGGTCCGTTTATTGAAAAGACTATTTACCGCAGTTTTGTTATACCATTTCTGTTCTAAATCAAATGTAGTATGTATTTCTGGATTTTCTATTCTGTTCTACTATGCATTTGATAATTGTGACAACTTCACAGCGTATTAAATACTGAAGCTTTGTAATCTATCTTATATCTGAGAGTTTAAGTCTTTCAAATGTGTTCTTCTTTATCAAGATTTACTCGGCTATCATTAACCTTTTGAATCTTCATGTATATTTTATATTCAACCTGTCAATTTCTACAAAAAATGAGATTTTGATTAATTTGAGAATAGATAACTTTGCAACAATGATTTTTGAACCATAAATATTCTATATTATCCAATTTATTAAGTCTTCTTTAGTTTACCTTAATAATATACAAGTTTTTATTGCGAGGTATTGCACATATAGTCTGCACTTAAGTTTTTGCACATATAGTTTGCATTTTAAAGTTTTCATAAAGTTTTTGAAAATGGTATCTGTGATAGTTAAGGTTTATTGTGCTAACCTGGCCAATGAACCCATGTGGGATTAATTGAAGGGCGGAGCGATAAATGGCTGGATAAGCCTCACCTTTCTTGCCTCTTGCTCTCTGATGGTCGGACCAGGGTGCAGCTGCCTTAGCTAGTTCTCTGCCTCAGCTAGCAAGGCTCACTTCCTGCAAGACATCCCTGAGGAGAAGCCACATGGACCTACCCTGATGCCCCCCTGGGTGCTGGAGTAGCCGTGTGGAGACCCCTGCCAGCGCTGAGATGCTTACATGCTCACTGATTCAGTGTTCCTCCTGCATTTGGAGTCATTGCATGTGTTTTGTGAGTTTGAGGAGGACTTTGTAGATTGGTGTCGGACATATGGGCTAATGTCAGACTTATGGGATTGGACTGGACTGGGTAGGGATGCTTTCTTAATGTACACTTACCCTGTATATAAAACATGAGTGTCTATGAATTTTGTTTCTCTAGTTTACCCAGACTAACACAGTATCTTTAAAAGTAATTTTACAATAGTTGGTCATTGTGTTAGTCTGGGTAGACTAGAAAAATAAATTCATAAACATGCAAATGTGTATAAGGAAGAGGTTTATATATAAAAACTATTGAAAATTGAGAAAACATCCCAGCCCAGTCCAGATCAGGCCCATAACTCCAATATTAGCCCATCTGCCCGATACCAGTCTATAAAGTCCTCTTCAGGCTCACGAAATACATGCAATGATGCAGAATATAGGAGGATCACAGGCCAGTGGTTAGAAGTCTTGTGACTCCAGTGGCATTGGAAGCATCTCAGCACTGGCAGGGGTCTCTACTTGCCTTCTCTGGCTTCAGAGGTCTGGTTGCATCAGGATAGGTCCAAGTGGTTTCTCCAGCCCAGGGCACTGGGTCTATCAGCATAGTGCCATGTGTCTTTTCAGTAGAGTGTCTCCCAGGGAGTGAGTAGAGCAAGAGAAGTTTCTCCCACCTCCAAGAAGGAATACCAGATTTCCCAGAATTCTCAGGAGAAGGCCATGCCCACACAGAGGCCCCATTGGCTATGATCCAATTGGCAGACTAGACTCTACCCCCTTCACTCTTAAGCCTCTCAAGTCCCAAATTGACACCAGATTATGTAACTACCACAGTCATATATGGAAATAAAATTAATTTTTGCATATTGGGTCACACTATTTGGTAAATAGTGATTAGATAGTGTCAGTTTTTAACTCTATCAATTTGTGTACATTCTTTTAGAATTTTTAATATACATCATGTCATTTATCCAATAACAGCCTACTGATTTATTTTAAGTTATTCCATGCCTTTTATTCTTTTTTTTCTTTATTGTTTAGAGAGTGCTTATGGTATATTGTTGAAAATAGCAGAGGTGATAGTGAACAGGATTTTCTCAATCTTGATTTCAGAAGTAAATATTTCAATATTACCACTGAGAATGAATAGTACTTACGGCAAGTTTTTAAAATTAAAAATGATTTTAGTGTTATAATTTCTCTTTATAAAGTTAAGGACATTTTCTTCTTGTCTGGTTTACTACTTTTAAAAAGTCTTAAACATGAATGATATTAAGTTTTATTAAATGACTTCTCAACATCTGTTGAGTCAATCATGTTAATTCTTTCTCCCTTATTCTGTTAATTGGTGAATTAAATTGATTGATGTTCAATGGAAAACTAACTTTACTTTCCTAGAGTAAACTCAAATTGATTGTGATGTGTTATTCTTTTTACATATCACTGGATTCAGCTTACTAATAATTTGTTTAAAATTGTTGCCATTATTATGTTCATGAGTGAGATTGAGCTGTGTTTTTCTTATTAGAGCACCCTTTTCCAGGAGGCCTGCTGGCCCAGTGGTCAAATGCTTGGTGTCAACTGAAAGTCTGATGTTTTGAACCCTGCAGAGGTCATAGGGTTGCTGTGAGCTGGAATCTACTCAACAGCACTCAATGAGGGTACCCTCATCAGGGTTTCAGTACCAAGAATGGACTGGCTTCCTAAAGGGAATTGGGACGTGCACTCTCATTTTTTCCATTCTAGGGAAGAGTTTGTGTAAAATTGACGTTGTTTATTTCTTACAGGTATGGTAGCATTGACTAGTGAAGTCATTTACACATGCACTTTTCTTTAAATATTATATTAGTTGTTAGTTTTTGTTGATGATCTTTATCAGGTGGAGAAAGTTCTCTTTGGTTTTTAGTTTGCTCAGAAATTTTCTAAGAAATGGCTGTTGCGTCCAAGCTCGGTCCGGTGCCCTGTTCCGTTCCTCTTGTGACCCCGGTCGCTCGTCCCAGCCCAACAGTCAATATGGTGAAGCAGATCGATAGCAAGGAAGATTTTCAGGCAGCCCTGAAGAGTGCTGGAGAGAAGCTTGTAGTGGTTAACTTCTCAGCCACATGGTGTGGGCCCTGCAAAATGATCAAGCCTTTCTATCATTCCCTCTGTGAAAAGTATGGCAATGCGGTCTTCCTTGAAGTTGATGTGGATGACTGCCAGGATGTTGCTTCAGAGTGTGAAGTCAAATGCATGCCAATATTTCAGTCTTATAAAAAGGGACAAAAGGTGGGTGAATTTTCTGGCGCAAATAAGAAAAAACTTGAAGCTACCATTAACGAGTTAAGTTAATTATGCTTCCTGAAAATGTAACCAGCCATCAGCTGTGTAAACCTTTTTGTATTTACAAGAAAGAAGAATCAAGTATGAAGACTATATACCCAGCTACCATCTGATTATAAATGACAATAAAATATTAATTCTACCCTTTAAAAAAAAAAAAAAAAGAAATGGCTGTTGGATTTTATCAAAGTTCTTTCTGAATATATTGAGATTAGCATGTAGTTTCTTTTTTAAAATATGCTAATATTCATTTTTTACAAGTAATATTAAACCAACCTTATACCTTTAATCATGATGTACTGTGTAATATATAACCATAACATATTTTTTAATATATTAAGCATTATCATAATGCTACTATATATTTTAATAATTAAATGGTATTATATATCATATTATATATGATATATAATATTGTACTAAACTTTTGAGGAGAAAAATAATACCAATTTTATGTAAACTCTTCTGGAATATTCCTTGTGAATTTATTTTTTTTAAAACTTTAGCAGGTACAAAATGACTATTATAATATAATACCTATTATAACCTAGTGAAGCTCTGTATTTATTTTGGAATGAGCTTTGGGTTATCTGTTTTTCAAGGAACATGTCCATTTTCCCTACATTACACATGTACTCGCATACAGTTGACCATAATATTTCATCATTGGTCTTCCTGTCTGTAGATTTTTTTAGATTGTTTTATAGAGATCATCTCTACTATTCCTGATACTTATAATTTGTTTATTTCTTGTTCTTTTTCAGAGCAGGCTAACTAGAGCTTCTCAGCTTTCCCTGATCTCAACAAATATCTTGTGGCTTTATTATTTTAACGTACTATTTTCTGAGTTCTATTTTATTAATTTCTACTTCTGACTTTTACTGTTGTTCTCTTCTGTTTACCTTAGGCTTAAATTTGCTTCCTTTTCCTGTTTGTATAAGGTGGGAACTAAGGCTACTGTCTCAAAGCTTCTCCTCTTTTCTCACATAAAACCCAGAAAACCAAACTGACTGTCACCGCGTCCGTTTTGGCTCCCGGCAACCCCACCGGACAGACTGTACTGCCCCTGTGGATTTCTGAAACGAACTCTTTGCTGGAGTAGAAAGCCTCCCTCTTTCTCCCTCAGTGTCCTTAGTGGTTTTGAAATCCGACCTTGTGGTTGGCAGCCCTGTGTGTAACTCACTGCGCCACAGGGCTCTTTCTTCTCTAACACAGAGGCTTGTTATTTTGTCTCTTTATAGGCATGTACTACTGCCTCCTACACATCCATGATTTCTTTGGTACCTAAAATGAGTCCTAATGTTTTGGCTTATGACTGCCTTTCACATACCTTTTCCCCACATTGTGGGGATTTGCATATTGATGCATTTATTAATTCAACAAGCACTACTCTTTGTTCTCAAGTTGATTTCTGCTCATAGAACCCTGAGAGGACACAGTTAACCTACCCATAGGGAAATCGTTTGCTTTGATTTCATTTCTAGTTTCACTTTTGTTTTCTTCTTCGAAGCATAAATTATTTAGAAGCCTGTGATTTAATTTCCAAACATTTGGGACTTTTTCAGATAGGCCTCTGTAAGAATTTCTAATTTAATTCCATTGTTGCTGGAGAATATACTACAGAATCATTTTAAATTGATTAAGACTTGTGTTTGGGTTCAGATTATGACCTATCTTGATAAATGTTCCATGGACGCTTGAAGGGAATGAGGATTCTTGTTGTTGAGTGCAAAGTTCTACAAAATGTCAATAAAGCCGTAGGGCACTGTTTCTCAACCTTCCTCATGCCACGACCCTTTCATACAGTTCCTCAAGCTGTGGTGACCCCAACCATAACATTATTGTCATTACTACTTCATAGCTTTAATTTTGCTACTGTTATGAGTCAGGTGACCCCTGTGAAAGAGTTGTTTGACCCCCAAAGGGGTCGCCACCCACAGGTTGAGAACCGCTGCCATAGGGGAATCAGTGGGGGAACGGTGTAATCCCCATCCACAAAGGCCTTCAAGCATTGGCCAGACAAGTTGGGATGGGCATTATAGAGATTCTTTTTTAAAAATCATTTTATTGGGGGCTTATACAGCTCTTATCACAATCCATACATTTGTACATAGCTTGCCATCGTCATTTTCAAAACATATTCTTTTTTAAAAAATCATTTTATTAGGGGCTCATACAACTCTTATCACAATCCATACACACATCAATTGTGTAGAGCGCAATTGTACATTAGTTGCCCTCATCATTCTCAAAACATTTTCTCTCCACTTAACCCCCCGGCATTAGGTCCTCATTTTTCCCCTCCCTCCCCGCTCCCCCCTCCCTCATGAGCCCTTGATAGTTTATAAATTGGTATTTTGTCATATCTGGCCCTGTCTGATGTCTCCCTTCACCCACTTTTCAGTTGTCCGTCCCCCAGGGATGAGGTCACATATAGTTCCTTGTAATTGGTTCTCTCTTTCCTACCCATTCTCCCTTTACCCTCCCTGTTTCGCCACTCATACCACTGGTCCTGTAGGGCTCATCTGCCCTGGATTCCCTGTATTTCCAGTTCCTATCTGTACCAGTGTACATCCTCTGGTCTAGCCAGACTTGCAAGGTCGAATTCGAGTCATGGTAGTGGGAGCGGGGAGCAAACATTTGGGAACGAGAGGAAAGTTGTATTTTTCATCATTGTTACATCGCACCCTGACTGGCTCATCTCCTCCCCGAGACCCCTCTGCAAGGGGATGTCCAGTGGCCTACTAAAACATATTCTTTCTACTTGAGTGCTTGGTATTAGCTCCTCATTTCCACCCCCTTCCTCCTCCACCCTCTCTCTCTCATGAACCCTTGGTAATTTATAAATTATTATTATTTTTTCATGTCTTACACTGACCAATGTCTCCCTTCACCCACTTTTCTGTTTTCCATTCCCCAGGGAGGGTGTTACATGTTGATCATTGTGATCAGTTCCCCCTTTCTGCCCACCTTCCCCTTCCCCTCCTGTCGATACTCATATTATAGGTCTGGGGAGTTTACCTCCTGGATTCCCTGTGTTTCCAGCTCTTTTCAGTACCTGTCTAGCCAGATTTGTGAGGTAGAGTTGGGATCATGATAGTGGGGGGAAGGAAGCATTTTTTAAAATAATATATTTTTTTGTGTTTTTTGGTGAAAGTTTATAGAACAAATTAAATCTCCACTTGTCAGAGTCAATGCCGATTGTTCAGTGGCGTCGGTTACGTTGCTTCCAGTGCGTGATGTTGTCTGTCACTGTGTTCTGGTGGTTATTTTTCCAGTGGTCTATTTTCCTGTTGTCTTTAAAGGAAGTTGACCTTTCAGTTTTTGCATGAATTCATTTACTGACCTGGCAAACAGTACCCTGGGCTGTCTACTTGATTTCCACTCACAGGAGCCTTATAGGACAGAGTGGAATTGCTCTCATCTATATTTTTAATGGAGCATCATACTCGTAGACAATATCCTTTAATTTCGTGTGCCAGTCTGTTATCTGGATGAAACATGGCCTTGGGTGACAGTCTTGGGTCAGAGTTTAAAGCAATAGTCTCAGGATGTCTGCTGGCCTCAGCTGGTTGAAGAAGTCTTGACAGGTAAGATGCTGTGTTGTTTCCCATGTTTTTCCTCCTCTTCTAGGAAGGCCCATCATCCACTGCGGCCCTCATCAGGAGGGTCGTGGGGCACCGCCTGGTTCTTCTGGCATTGAGGTGATTGAAAAACAGACTATGAGATGGGCTCACTCAGAAACTCACTTCAGTTGAGTCGATTCCAACTCGCTGAGACCCTGTAGGACACAGTAGAACTGCTCCCGTGGGTTTCGGAAGCTGTAAATCTTTACCGAAGCAGACTGCCTAGTCTTTCTCTCTCGGTGTCTGGTGGTTTCAAACCGCTGACCTTGTGGTTAGCAGTCTAACTCATAACCCACCAGGGCTCCTTGTGGGATGGACTAGATGGAGCTAAATAGTTGCTGAAGGAACGGATGATCAACAGTCTCATCTAATTCTGCGTGTCCGTGGTTTCAGAAGTGGGGCAGTACGGTACAAGCACACAGGCCTAGAATACTCTGTTTCTAGAGTCGTTAAGGGGATGAGCAGGCACAAGACCATCTTTTCTATTTCCTTCTGTCATCATCTAGCCCTCTACGCCCCTGTTAAGCTTCGCAGGATAAGCTGAGCCCACTTGCAGAGCGCTGGGACCTGGAAGAGGTGCAGCTAGATAGAGGCAGGGGGAGTTTTCTCCTGAGTTGTGGACAAATTCCAGTTCATGCCCTGTAAGGGGGCAGGAGGTGCAGGTTCTACCGCGTCCAGCACACTGCCCTCTAAGCAGGCCCAGCCTGCCTCCTGGCAGCCAGGAGGGCATGTCCTGGTTGAGGCTCATCTCCCTCCTCTCAGCAGTGTGGGTGGTTGTTAATGCCCCCTTCATCACTGCCGGCTGACCCAAGCTAGTCAGTGTCCCTGGGGAGTTCAGGGTGGGCACTTCCCCCTCTCCAACCCCATCCCCAGGCAGTGCTGGGAGGACCGCTCCAACCGACCAGCCGAGTCCTGCAAATGGTGCTACTAAATATTTCATTCGGTCTTAACAACTCAATCTGCCTGCCATTTATCCTGCCCTACCCCACCTCCTACCCCCCAACCCCAGCCCCTTTCTGATGAACAAAGTAGCCGGCTGGGAAGATCTGCCGAAGCCGTCACTGAAAGCTGTGTTCATCCTGCCCAGGGTGGGCTCTGGCAGAGGCACAGCATTAAGCAGAGAGCATCGATTGCAGCATTAGCTGGCTTTTTACATTCCCAGGCAGACAATGCAAGTACCTTCAATTATCTTCAAAGCAACTGAAGGGAAGGAAATTGGTCTTAGATGTGGTAATAGACTCCTCAAAGTCTGCTGAAGCATGCAAAGAGGTGCACATCGGGGACCACCAGGCCTGGCCACCAGGCCTGCTCCGGGGCAGTTCAGAGTCCAGTCAGGGGTCCGGTTCCTTGGACCTTGTGGGAATATGGGCCCCTGATGCCTTGGAGAACTGGAGGGGCTCAGGGCAGGGTCTCAAATGAGCAGGCATCTGCAAGGAGGCAAACAAACCAAGCCCCACTGGCACCGAGTGGATTCTGACGCATAGTGACAGGGTGGAGCTGCTCTGTGCGCGTCTGAGACTATAACTCTGTCTGAGAGTAGAAAGCCAGGCAAAGAACCCACACATCCTGCTCTGAGAGAGATTTGCATTTCAGTTCAGGCTCCATTGATGATGAGATGAGATGTGGTCACAGACAAGGAGTCTAACCCCTCCGAGCCTCATTTGTCTTACGAGTGAAACAACGACTGTGAAAGGGAGTGAATCTGATTTCTGAAACAGCCTGCGGTCGACAGTTAACCTAAAGGCTGGAGGTTCTAAGTTAACTCACAGCACTGCGGAGGCAATGCCTGGAAATGTGCTTCTGTAAAGACCACAGCCAAGAAAATGCCTTGGAGCCGTTCTCCTCTGGGGTCTATGCGGCCACCACGAGTCAGGGCTGACTGGACGTGACCTGGGTGCGTTTGGGTCCTCTGCAGGTGGAGTGCTGCTGTGTCCTCAGTACCGTGGCCTCGCCTCTGTTCCAGCGCTTGGCACCCTGGGCTGAGATGGCTGATTTTCATGTCTGGCCTTCCCATTAGACCCACAGGTGTTAATTTTCGTTTAAGTCATGACACAATTAAGAAGATGGGTATAGCTATGGAATCTTTCTCTATTATGAAAAGCATGCACATGCATGCACGCGTGCACGCGCGCGCACACACACACACAAACACACACACACACACTGTATTGTACATAAGCACATCAATGTACAATTTCAGGGGATCTCTAAAAGCCAGGCTATAAGCCCTAGGCCAGAGTTTACGCAGTACTTGGCACATGGGTCACCATCAAAGTCTGCATGAAGAAGTTCGTAGATGCTTTTCAGTCCTGTAACTCTGGAATTCAATTCTATCGGAAGGGCGTTTGCTGAGTACTTACTGTGTGGAAGGCCCTGGACTGAGTCCCTGGGTAGGACAGGAGGGAGGGAAGTAGACATGAACGCATATGACAATGACTCAAGGGGGTACGATGGAGGCCATTTAAAAGCTCTCTCCCCTGCCTTTAGCACAAGTAAGTCTGGGGCAGGGCTAGTTCCCTTCCCTCCCAGGACTGACCTTGGGGTCCCTATGAGGGTGAGCTGTTGGGTTGATTGTGGGGAAGCAGCCAGAGTGAACCTGTGACGGGAGCTGGGAAACAGGTGGGGAAGGGAGGAGTGTAGTGAGAAGGTCATGCAAAAGCACAGCCACCCTTTTGGTGCTAGGGTGCAGAGCCCAGGGCCCAGCAGCCAGCACCTGCTTGCTCCTGTCCAGCACCCCTGCTGGGATCATCTATTCAGCAAGGACATCATTATGCACAGATGATTTGCATACCTCTGCCAAGCCTCTGATTGCAGGGAGTTCAAGAGCCTGTTGGGGGAGGCTGGCACGAGAGTTCCATCTGTCCTTTTCAGACCATGGAGGAGGTGGGATCTGGGCAGCTGCACTGGGTGGGATGCAGGCAGGGGCCGCCACATGGCTGTTTCAGGAGACCTAGGCCACTTGCAGCTCGCATCCTGTTGTGCCTCTCTGCTCTTAACAACTTAATTTAAAAAGCTAAAACCCCTCATGGCGGGTTTTAAGGAGTTAAGTACGCGCCGGTGATGGCTCCTGTTGGGGCTGTTTGGATTTGAAAAGAAAATACGGAGATGTAAAGATATCAATATTTAATTATCTCTTCAAGTTGGAGTTTTTAAGTAAGCAGCGGGAAGCTGAGCATCTCCTCTGGATGTGTGTGTGTGTGTGTGTGTGTGTGTGTGCTCATGAGTGCACGTGTGCGTTTAACGAGAGCCTGTGCAGTTCATTCTGTAGCTTTGCGTGTATTCTCTGTTCCGTTTTTTTCACTTTGTTCTCCATCACCGTCCAGAAGTGCTGTAGGACCATGGGTAAATGCTGCGTTCATGCCGTTTTAGTTAACAAACTTGTGTAGGATGCTTGTCTGACCCTCCTTGCCTGTAAGGCATTTGCAGTCCAGTTGGGGCAGGTCCTTTATACAAAGTACCCTGTTACGTCTCAAACACCCGGGACAGGTTTCACAAAGATGGCGGGATTTTGTGGAACTGATTTACAGGGTGGTGACTCTTGTCCTCGGAAGCTGGGCTGCAGAGGGCCTCACCTGCCAGGGTGCATCTTTTCCGTGGGCTAGCCTTGCGCCTAGAACATGACAGATGCTCAATAAATCCGTGTTGAATGGTTGTTGGAATCTTTAAGCATTCCCTCTAGCTCTGTGGTCATTCCTGTCCACTCTGTCTCCTCTAACTGCTTGGCAATTTCTCAGAAAAAGCTACATACATCCCAGAGGAAGAAAAAAGACCCAGAGCAGTTGACGGGACCTGGCGAGTTGCAAGGAGCTGACCATGGAAGTGAATTATGGAAAGCAACCCAGAGAGGAAGGCTCTTTGGTTCTAATTCACACCAGACCATTAGTAGGGACTTGAATTAACCACTAGGAGGACACTCCTGGTGTCCTAATGAGGGCACTGGGTAAAGCATCCAGCTCCGAAAAGAAAAAAAGGTACATTCTCAGGGGTAGGAATGAAGTGGGGTGAAGTGGAGTGGATTTTCAAGTTCTTCTGATGTACAGTCATCCTTTAAGGCCCCATCCTTTAGGGATCAGGGACTTGCAGACTTTGCATGTGGCACCAGTGCGGAAGCACGTGAGATGCAAAATGAAGACGGAACACTCAACAGTTGGCCAACCATGACTTCACTGTGCTGAGGCTCCGATCACTCCCTATCCCCGTCCGAGGCTCCACAGGGGAAAGGGTAGACAGGCCTTATTTAGAAGAAGGGGATATGCCTGAGCACCCTGTACCTGAATCTGGATTTCCAACCAGAGATAACAAAACATCAAATACAATCTTAAAATTCTTTTTTGCCCTCCAGTCTTGACCAGGAATTCCCCAGCAGGTCAGAAACGGTACGTTGGAGTGGATGTGAATTTAGAACATAATCTACATCCTGGAAGACATTGTTCCATCTTTGCAAGGTATTGTCATCTAGCCAGCGCTTCGGAAAGGGCAGAGCAAAGCAAACTCACTGTCATCTAGTCCATCCTGATGCATTGCGACCCTCTAGGACAGGATAGACCTGTGGGCTTCCGATACTATAACTCTGTAGGTGTAGAAAACGTCATCTTTCTCCCGAGGAGTGGCTGGTGGCTTCAAACCACTAACCTTACAGATAGCAGCCCAATGCGTAACCCACTACGCCATCAGGGATCTCTTTTGGAGAACAAGAGCTGTGAGGATTAAAAGCCAGGAGAGTAAGTGGGCATAGGAGGTAGATAAGATGGAGAAGAGGCCACCCCTTTGCTTCACAGCCCAGTACATAAGGGCTGTCAAGAGCGAACTATGGAGTTGTGTTTCAGAAGGCTCCAGGCCCGCAGAATATCACGGAGCAGAGCTCCTGGAGTTGGCAATGTAGAGGCGCTTGGTGGTAGATTAACACGTGGCCTGGAAGCCATCAAGATCTCTCCTCTTGCGTCTCGGCAAGTCCATACTTTCACTGAGCCCACAGCTGACCACCACGCGTGGATAACTTTCCTCCGTGGCTCTGGTGCTTCATCCTCTAGGAAAGTCTCCTTGGCTGTAATAAGAAGTTCTGGTCTCATCTGCATGGAGGTGAAGAACTGCCAATCAATCCCTTTATGTCAAGAGTTCTCAATTCTCAACCCATCCTCTTGTAGCCCTTGAGCTGATTCCAACTCAGGGATCTTGAAGGCATGAGCTTCCTGGGCATCTGGTGAAAACCACTGACACTTTCTCCTCCAAAGTGCACATGCGTGCATAGACGTGCAATTTAGCCTATCATTTCAAGACACAAGCACCATGGGACCCACCAGAAGTTCCCAGGGTAAGAGTTCTGCTCTAAGAAAGGCCATTCTCAGTGGCCAGAACAATATAATGCTTTTGAATATCATGTTGCACCTTGCAAATCACTCTCATCATGCATCCTATTAATTAGAATTAGTCTTCATAATAACCCAGTAGAGGTGAGAGTTATTATATTATTACTGTTATCCTACAGATGAAGACGTCAAGTCTCAGAGGAATGATGTGCCTTTCCCACGGAGTTGTAGGAGGTGAGAAGCCCTGGTGGCAAGCAGGTTAATGCTGAGTTGCTCCCCAAAGACTGATGGGTGGAATCCACCCAGTGGTTCCATGGGAGAAAGGGCTGGGAATCTGCTTCCAGAGATGAAAACAAAGACATCTCGATGCACCAGTGCCTAGAACCCACCAGCTGCGTCAAGGAAGAAAGGTGTGGCACTTTGCTTCTGTAAAACCCTATAGGACAGTGCTACTCTGAACTTCAAGGTCCCTGAGTTGGCATCGACTCAATGGCTACAAGATGATGGGTGGAGAGCTGGGGGTCGGTCTTGGGAAATAACACAGAATCATCGGGATAAAGAGGACAATGTTCTGAATTAATGATTGGGGCTGATCTTTTCTGAGCACACGTATAACTCTATGTGTTGGCAGGGAGGGATCGGGAGTCACAGAAACATTCTTGGACTGAAGGTGAGCTCCCTGCCCATGTTCAGTTAGGCAATTCTACTTCCTGGGGCAGCAAAACCCTGTGGAGGAAACCACCTCTTCTGTCTCCATGCCCTCTGCATCTGCCTGGTCAACATAGTTACGGTCCGGAAGAATCCTATACATGTTCTTTGAAAATTAACAGGGATAAGGGAGGGCGGGGAAAAATGAGGAGCTGATACCAAGGACTTAAGTAGAAAGCAAATGTTTTGAGAATGATGAGGGCAACAAATGTACAAATGTGCTTGACATACAATGGATGGATGGATGGAATGTGATAAGAGTTGTATGAGCCCCCAGTAAAATGATTTAAAAAAAATAAAAAGAAAGTAAAATAACAGGGGCACTTCTTGCCTGGATTTCTAAAATATGTGGCTTAGCAGACAGTGGTGACATTAAAACCACTTTCTCTTTAATTTCTTACCATAGATTTCCAAGGAGATTTTTATAATATCATTTACTCAATTCAATTCTAATGAATATGGATTAATTTTCTACATTATAGCTATTGATCTTCCACCATTGATCTGAGGAAAGGAGTGATACTGCTCATAAATCCCTCCATTCTGTCTGATGACTCCCTTGGGCAGAGATGGGGTGGTGTGCACAGCAAGAGATGGAAAAGCGATAGCAGTGCTTCCTGTTTCCCCAAAGTGAGCAAGTGGGTGATACCCTCTCCTCCCCACTGCCCCTGCTGCAGAGGGTGGGTGGGGTGGCTGGAAACCACCATAGGGGCTGAAAACACTGATATCCACCCTCTATCCTGATTATGGGCTATACCCAAACCACACGGAGCGCCATCCAGTCAATTCTGACTCCTATGGGCTAGAGCACAAACGTTTTTCATTGCTTGAGGGGCACGGAGTCATTTCCCCCTCCCCTAAAAGCGGGTAGTAGACCAAATAAGGATGGGAACCTATGAGTTAGGGGTGGGTGGACTCCAGAGGGGTGAAGCTGGACGCATGGTTGTGAGGGTCAGAACTGGAGAAGTGGATAGTTTATAGCTTCAGTCATGGATATCCATGCTCCACATCTGGCTCACTCTCTACTCACCTCCCCAGGCTCTGGGTCTTCGCTTATACCCTGGAGTCCCTAGGAGGTGCTCGTGTTTCACATACTTGGCTGTTCCCGGAAAGGTTAAAGGCTTGAACCCTTTCAGAGATGCCTTCGAAGAAAGACCTAGTGCTTGATTTCTGAAAAATCAGCCACTGAAAAGTCCCAGAACACAATTCTTCTGTGACTCCCAGAGGGCACCCTGAGTTGGAGTCAAAACCCCAATTACTGGTTTTCTGGCTTGCTTATGCCACACGCTTACCACCTGCAATGCCCTTCCTTCATCCTCCCTTACCCGTTCAAATGCCGCCTGCATTTCCAGACTCAGATGACAAGCCACCACTTCCTACTTCTCTCTGAACACGCTAACTGGAGTTCCCTCATCCTATGTGTCCTCTCACTGCTTTCTCTCCTGGGTATTTAACACCGTGTATCATGGACACATCTTCATTTGGGGCTGTAATCCATATGAAGGCAGACACAACGTCTTTCTAACTCTCTGAGCCCAGCCCCTAATCAAGCGCTGACTAATTTAAATGGACAGAATTTGGGGATCCAGGGGACTAGATTAGGGCTTATTTCCAAGCCCTTCTTCTGCTCCTTAAACTCTACCTATCTCCTTCCCATCATTAGCCTTTCTTCAGTTTCACCATTCCTTGTTTTATAATGAAGTCTAATAGAATAAGAACAAGATTATTCTTGCAGACTCCTTATCCCTTAAGATTCATAGCACCAAATTGCCAATCAATTTGTTCTCAAAAAGTATAGTTTTCTGTTGAAAAGAGAAGGCTCTGGGCAGTCTCAGCACTATACATATATTTAGCTCTGTATTGATTGAATGGCTTCATTATGTCCACTTATTGATAATACCCTGTTCTCATGGTAAAAAATGGAGTGGGGCGCATGTCCCACCTCCTCCAACTCCACAAGGCGAGGGGGAGGGGAATTGCCATGAACAGCAGCCCAAGGCTGATTCATGTGAGGCAGAGGTCAGCCCTGCTTCTATCCTCTAGCCTTTTTTACCCATTCCTATACCAACCTTCTTTCCCACGCCACTCTCTGCTTCTTAGCAGAGCTTCATAATGTATTGCAATTGCCACACAAAACTCACTGTTAACTTCTCTAATACAGACCATAATCATGGGTACTCATGTCCTCAGATGATGATGGTCTTTATTAGGGAAGTAAACAGGCTACAATTCAGGATCAGGAATATTCAATATACAATTTTTTGGTTGGGACAGGCTGTTTGCTGTGCTCTCAGACAGACCTCTGGCACCTCTGCCATTTGGCCTGACTTCTCTTCCCTGCTGGGAAATATTACAGCTCTCCTTTAAAACTGCTGGTAAATTTCCCAAAGGCCCTCCACTCTACCATTCTTCGGCCTCCAACTGCTCACCTCTAGCTCTGTGGGCAACAGCTTCCCCAGTTAAATGTCTGGGGGTACCTCCTGCTCTGCAAAGGAATCTCCTGCCTGAAGGCATGCAGCTTTCTTGCTCCATGGGCTGGAACGTCTACCACTCTATCTTGTGCTATGGTTCTTGGTTCTGTTGCTGCCCCTCCTCTGATGTTAGCTTTCTGTCTCCTGAATTTAGGAAGTTCAGCATACAGGGTCCAACGAATATTGTGTAGGTTTTATGTCAACTTGTATGGGCCAGGATTGTCAGGGGTTTGGGAGTTAAGACCTAGTAATTCCCTATGATATGATGTAGCACAATGTAATTACTGCCATAATAGGGCTTGCTACAAGAAGTCCATCATTTATATGAAAATTGGGGTGGGATGCAACACCATTACTCAAATTACAGGCCTGAGGCAATCAATTGAAATGATGTTTTCTTGTGGGTATGGCCTGCTTCCAATCTAAGTGGATGCTGCAGAAAAACATACTTGTATTTTTCTGGGTCTAGATCCTGCATCTGACTTATTGACTTACGGTTCATTGGGCATGAGCCAACAGACTGCCATATTGACTTTGGAATTCATAAGCAGCCTGCTAGCTGGTCTACTGATCTTGAATTCATTCAACTCTGTAGCTTGTATCAGTCCCTGTAACTAAAGGTTTAAGGATCAGCCTCCCCCAGAAGATTTATTTCAGAGGACAGCACTGAAGTTGCAGCTCAGGGAGAGGGACTTGTCTGATCAGAGCACACGGGAGCAAATGAACATGGAGGAAGAAAGCGTGGAGCGCATCCCAGCCCTCAAAGCCTTGAGGACGATATTCCCGCTCAGAGCAGCCAATCCACAGAGAAGACCATATGGCCGACCCCACTATGAGACACAACATCCCTCACAGAGCCATAGCCCTACAGGGGACAACACTGGAGACACGGTGTGGGAATTGTGCCCAATCTTATCCGACCACACCAAGACAAAACACTAAGGGCGTGCAACAGAACAGCAAGGGGAACAGAGCAACAAAGTCCCCAGGGAATACCAAAAGTAGACTTTGGGGCCAGGGTGTGGCAC
>NW_022111363.1:5291017-5292281 GCF_000313985.2 Echinops telfairi
CGGGGAGGGAGGGGAAAAATGAGGAGCCGATGCCAGGCACTTATGTGGAGAGCAAATGTTTTGAGAATGAAGAGGGCAACAAATGTACAAATGTGCTTTACACAATTGATGTATGTATGGATTGTGATAAGAGTTGTATGAGCCCCCAATAAAATGATTTTTAAAAAATTAACCGTGGAAAGGCAAAATAAAACAAAACAAAGGACCAACCTCCAGCCTAACATCAGACCCATGATGAACTTGGACTTGCTTGCTTGTACTATTGTGGGAGACATTTTGCTGATGGAAATTTCCCTCTCTATATGTCCATAAGCTTCAATGGTTTCACTTCTCTGTAGACCCAGCCTAAGACATTTACTACTGAGAGTGGTTCCAGAGAAATATAGTTGTAAGGACGAGTTTTCTGAATTGACTCTCAAGTCTGATCAGTTCTCAAGGCAGCACTTGTGGGTGGACAAAGGAGGCATACTTTCCTCTCAGAGGAGAACTTGCGGGTTAAGGAGAATGAGAGAAACAAACAAACAAAACAACGAACTCTATCATTTGGGGAGCAATTTTCTTCAATAAGAAAATTAGAATGGGGAGGGCAAATTTTGAGCTCGGAAAAGAGTTTCACATGACTTCCACGTATTGTTCCTGAAACACTACTGTTTCCTTGCCAGTCTTGAGTTTGAAATCTTTCTTGGTGCCTCTTCTCTAACTGTAACTCTTTTTGGTCTAATGTATCTTTTTTCAGGTCAAAGCCTCCTCACTTATTTTTGATCTTAAAAAGACAGTCTTAGGCAATAGGTAAGTCAGATAGGAACAGAAACCGCATAGTACATGGTAAACTACACGCAGTTTTCTAGTTCTTGGAGTATTATATGTGAGGTGAAGTATGCTGTGTTCAGGCATTTTTAAGGTCCCATGTAGAAGAAATGGTGAAAGAGAGATTTAAACTTGGGGCTCTGCCTTTGTCCCCTTTGAAATATTTGTCAATTGAGGACTACTCAGGAGACATACGCTGTGCCAATTATTCCAAATGGAGAGACTTGACATAAGGAACTGTTAAATAGCTGAAAATAAAAATGTTAGTTAACTGGAAGGCCAAAAAGAGAACACTAGGGTATCATGAATTAGCAATGGCAGTGAACAGCTACCACTATAGAACTGGGGAAGCAAAGGGAAGCATTTGGGATTGTTAAAATGTAGCATCTTGGCATACACTCAAGCTGAAAGTCCAACCTCTGAGAAGTGGAAACTGCTCTGCTGGGGCTGGGGTCTC
>NW_022111363.1:5294379-5295323 GCF_000313985.2 Echinops telfairi
TTTGGTTTTAAGAAGACTTTAGGGGGATGATTTTGCTTTAAAGTGTAAAGCTTATCTTGGGAAAATTGTCTTGGAAGTTCGCTCAGCTTCCATGGTTTCAGAAGTTCCATAGACATTTGAAATTCTGTTCTGTATTTACTCACTTTGGACCAGGATTCTTCCGTAGAATCTTAGATCAGAATGTTCAGTGATAGGCACCATCCATTTCATGGCAAAGGAGGCAGTGGAGACAGTAAGCAATGGAGACAGCCACACTTTATATTTCATCCCCCTATTCGTGACTCTCCTTCCTCTATTGCTCCAGGTTAATAGGAACAATTGTTTCACTTTGTAAAGTTGCTTGTAAGCTTTAGGACTTCATGCACATGCCATAACTAGGAGATAGAATAGGCACACTAAACACAATAGTAGACCAATTAAATAGTATGTCCCATGAAACCATAACTCCAATCCTAGAAACCAAAACCCGTGAAGTGTTGGGATGTACATCAACAGCCTCAACACCTGCTCTTTGGGTTGTTGTGGTAAATATACTATCACACACATTTTGCCAATTCAATTTTTCAACAATTTGTACAACTCATTGACAACAATTACATTAATTGGTGGTATCTAGTGTGTATGAAGGGGTACCTCCCCAAATTGGAATTGTTTTCAGTGCTATGTATTTAAATTTTTCTTTACAAAACAACCTTGTCACTTTAAAGTACTCTCCATTACACATAATACATTAGTCAAATCTGTGATTCCATTCTTGGAAGCATTTTTCAAACTCATCTATTTGGATGGCTGATAGTAGTAACTCCCTCATTTTTTCCTTCACCTCTTGTACATCATTCAAATCGCTTGTCCTTTCATGTCCCTCTTCATTCGTGAAAACAAAAAGAAGTTATATAGAATGAGGTCACGTGAGTAAGGTGTGTGGGGCAAGAGAGGCATGCTGT
>NW_022111363.1:5297526-5298943 GCF_000313985.2 Echinops telfairi
CTTACTCCTCAAGTGACATCTTTGCCTTTTAGCCATTTAAAGAGGTCTCTCTCCTTTTAAAAGAAATATCACTTTTCGAGGCTCTTACAACAACCCATACATCCACTGCATCATGCGCATTTGTACATTTGTTGCCATCATCCTTTTCAAAACATTTTCTTTCTACTTGAGCCCTTGGTATCAGCCGTTCATTTTTTCCTTCCCTCCCTCATGAACTCTTGATAAATGATAAATTATTTCATATCTTATACTGACCACTGTCTTCCTTCACCCACATTTCTGTTGTTTATTCCTGGTGTGGAGGGTTATATGTCGATTATTGTGATCGGTTCCCCCTTTCTCCCCCCACCTTCTGCCTACCCTCATGGTATCGCTACTCCCATTATTGTTCCTGAGGGGTTTATCTGTCCTGGATTCTGTGTGTTGAGAGCTCTTATCTGTACCCATGTACATGCTCTGGTCTAGCCTGATTTGTAGGGTAAAACTGGGGTTATGATAGTAGGGAGGGGGGTTGGAAGCCTTAAAGAACTATAGGAATGTTGTATGTTTGTCGGTACTATAGTGAACCATGACTGGCTTGTCCCTTCCTTGTGACCCTTCTGTGAGGGGATGTTCAATTGTCTACAGATGGGTTTGGGGTCTCCAACTCCTTCTCCCCCCTCCCCCAATTGATCACATTGATATGATTATTTGTTCCGGGTCTTCTGATGCCTGATACCTGATCCCATCAACATCTTATGATCACACAGGCTGGTGTGCTTCTTCCATGTGGACTTTGTTGCTTCTGAGCTAGATGCCTGCTTGTTTATCTTCAAGCCTTTAAGACCCCAGACACTATAACTTTTGATAGCTGGGAACCATCAGGTTTCTTTGTCACATTTGCTTATGCACCCATTTTGTCTTCAGTAACTGTGTCGAGAAGTTGAGCATCACAAAGTGCCAGGTTATTAGAACAAAGTGTTCTTGCGTTGAGGGAGTACTTGCGTGGAGGTTCAATGTCTGTCTACTACCTTAATACTTAACATATAAACATATGTACATAGATCTAGTTCCCTATCCTTATATACAAATATATTTACATATGAACATGCCTATATTTAGACCTCTATAAATGTCCCTTGCCTCCTAATTCTTTCCTCTATTTCCTTTTATTTTCCTCTTGTCCCACCATCATGTTCAACCTTCATTCGGTTCTCAGTAATTCTTTTTTTTGGAGGGTGGTGTAAATTTTTATCTTTATTTTTTTTTAAAGGATTTTAAAAAAATTTAATCATTTTATTGGGGCTCATACAATTCATCACAATACATAGCTCAATTGTGTAAAGCACACCTATACATTTGTTGCCCTCATCATTCCCAAAATTCACTTTCCTCTTGGGTTCCCAGAATCAGCTCATTTTCCTTTTTTTCCCCTCCC
>NW_022111363.1:5300726-5301802 GCF_000313985.2 Echinops telfairi
CAGTAATTCTTAAAGAGGTCTCTTGCAGCAGATTTGCCCAATGCAAAATGTTGTTTGATTTCTTGACTGCTGCTTCCATTGGTATTGATTGTGGACCCAAGTCAAATGAAATCCTTGACAACTTCAATATTTTCTCCATTTATGAAGACGTTGTTTAGTAGTCCAGTTGAGGTATAAGCTATGTGGAAGGCTGTAATCTTTGATCTACATTAGCAAGTTCTCTAAGTCCTTTTCACTTGTAGCAAACACATTTGAGTCATCTGCATACCACAGGTTGTCAACAAATCTTCTTCCAATCAGATACTTAGTTCTTCTTTATAAAGTTCAGCTTCTCAACGTATTTGCTCAGCATATAGATTGAATAATATAGTAAATGATACAGCCCTGGTACACCCCTTTCCTGATTTTAAACCATGCACTATCCTCTTATTCTATTAGAACAACTGCCTCTTGGTCTATGAGCACAATGAAGTCATCTAGCAGTCCTTTTCTTTGAAATGACATCCATAATTTGTTATGATCCATACAGTCAAATGCCTTCATAAAATCAATAGAACACAGGTAAACATATTTCTGTTATTTTTGCTTTTAGTCAATTCCACCTGACAAAAGAAATATCCTCATTCCACATCCTCTTCTGAATTCAGTTTGAACTTCTGGCAATAACTTGCTGATGTATAGCTGCACCTGTTTTAAAATTATATTTAGCAAAATCTTACTTGTGTCTGATATTAATGATATTGATCGTTGATCTCCACATCCTTTTGTATCACTTTTATTTGGAATGGGCACAAATATGGATCTCTTCCAGTCAGTTGATGAGATAGCTGTCTTCCACATTTCTTAGCATAGACACATGAGTGCTTCCAACATTACTTTTCAATAATGCCATTAGTGTGGCTTGGGTTTTTTCTTTCAATACCATCAGCTCTTGATCTTAGGCTACCTCCAAAAATAGTTGAATATTGACCAGTTCTTTTTGGTACAGTGTCTGTATTCCTTCCATTTTCCTTTGATGTTTCACACATTGCTTGTTTCAGCAGTTTGCCCTTGGAATCCTTTATTGCAACATAAAC
>NW_022111363.1:5301902-5302989 GCF_000313985.2 Echinops telfairi
CCTATTCTTTTTAACGAGGTCTTCTTAATGACCTCTTGCATTTTTCATCTATGATGTCTTGGCTATCATCCCATAACTTGTATTGTCTTTGGTCATTAGTGCTCAATGCATCAAATCTATTCTTGAGATAGTGGGGTGAATACTCATTCCAATTAGCTTCATTGTCAATCCAGCATGATGATAGTTTGCCCAATTTCAGGCTGCAGAAGTTAGTAAAAAGTCTTCAATTTCTTCCTCTTTGGCATGCATGTTGGTGTGTAAATTTGAACAATAGTTGTACAAGAGGCTTCCAAAATTTCATGAAAAAAATGTATTTAAAAGATAATGGAGTTTTTCCATGAATTTTTTGACACTCCCTCAGCCCCTGCTTTCCTTCCCCCCCATATTAACTGACCTTCTTTGTAGGCATATGGATAGTACCCTATCACTGTCCTTCAGAGTAGATTTTGAAATGTTCCTTTTGACAAGGAGGGTTTCACCATTTCTCTTACATTTGTTATTCCCAACTTAATAGACCACATGATAGTGTGATTGTAAATGGTCAACACCAGTCCATTTCAGCTCACTAGTGTCTAGGATATTGATCTTCAAGCATTCCATTTCCATTCTGACAACTTCCAATTTTTCTGTGTTAGTACTTTACAGTTCCCTGCTCTGAGTACTAATGGATGTTTGCAGCTGTTTCTTCTTGGGTTGAGCAGTACCACATGAGCAAACGAAGGTTCTAAAAGCTTCACTCCACCCACCTCATTGAGGCTGACTTTATTTTGAGTAGGTAGCTCTTCCTCAATCGTATTTGAAATGTCTTCCAATCTGAGGGGCACACCTTCCGGCACTTCGCTGGTAGCAGAGAATGCTCTGCTATTACTCATGTGGTCTCACCGGCCAGCTTGATTCAGAAGTAGATTGACGGGGCCTCCATCTTCATCTGTTTTGGGCTGGAAGCTCTGCTGGCAACTGTCATCCTAGTGGGAATAAAATGGCATCTGATTGTGGTTTTGCTAAGAACTTCTCTGATAGCTAATGATAATGAGCATTTTTTCATCTATTCGGTAGACATTTGACCCTACTCTTCAGTGAAAAGCTT
>NW_022111363.1:5304578-5306103 GCF_000313985.2 Echinops telfairi
TCTAGAAACTCAATTTTCAGTGTAATTCAGCCATCCTATCTGTACCAGTGTACCTCCTCTGGTCTAGCCAGACTTTCAAGGTCGAATTCGAGTCATGGCAGTGGGAGCAGAGAGGAAACATTTAGTTATATTACATTTTGATCATATATATTGTTTCCAAAACTATTTTCCCAGTCAACAGCTTGGCTTTTCACATTTTTGTTCAAGTATTTTCATGAACAAAAGATTTTCATTTTTATGAGGCTTCATTTGTTTATTTTGTATTTTGATGTTTGTGCTTTTATGATATTAGATCATCCACTGTTAAAGTCTAGGCCCCAAAGCCTTGCCTCTTCATTTTCTATGAATTTTATGGTTTTATTTTTCACAGTTAAGTCCTTAACCCATACTGAAAATGCTTTTGTGTATGGTGTTAAGATCTGAATCCTGTTTCATTTTCCTGCATGTGGAAATCCAATTTTCCCAACACCATTTATTGAAGAGACTCTTCTTTCCACATCAAATGAACTTAGTACCCTTTTCAAAAACCAATGGACTAATCACCAGACAGAAGGGTGCCTAGAAACACCCTAAGGCAGTGGTTCTCAACCTGTGGGTCGAACGACCCTTCACAGAAAAAGGACAGTGATGAAGTAGCAACGAAAATAATTTCATGGTTTGGGAGGGTCACCCACAACATGAGGAACTGTATTAACGGGTCACGGCACTAGGAAGGTTGAGAACCACTGCCCTAAGGGATCATCTGTATTCCAGACATGCTCTTCCTTAACTCTGTTGTGTAGAAGCAACCTGGTCCCCTTGGTAATCAGGATCATCCACCTTAGTCAGGAAAGTTAACTCCTTCTTTTTCTGTGTGTTCAGAGACCTGAAGAGCACAAAGTGACTGAGTGGAGGCTGTAACTCCCAATTCAACGAAATAATTGTATGGCCCCTCATGGAAACATTCCTCCATCTGCATGTAAGACTTATAGACCAGTAGATCTGCATCCAAGACTTACAGAGGTGGGGAGAAGACATTTTGCTAGTAGATCAATTTAACCTCTCTCATTTCTGCCCTTTGATATCTAGGCCCATAATACAGCTTTGGGAAAAACAGCCCCATACAGTGGGTGCTAATTTAGAGCACAATCTCTACGTGTAAGACATTGCCTCAGCTGTGCAAACCATTGCCGTCTAGCTAGCATCATAACTGAGTTTTCAAAATGCCATTCCACTGCTCAATCAAGCCAGCTGTAAGGATGGTGGGAATATGGTAAGATCAGTGAACTCCATTAGCATGGGCTCATTGCCAGACTTCATTTGCTGTGAAGTGAGTTCTTTATTCAAACACGATGCTATATATAATATCATTATAAATTGAATTATGCCTTCCTCCAAAGGATAGGCTGAAGTCCTGGGACTTGTGAACATGGCCTTGTTTAGATATAGGGTCTTCGAAGATGCTATCGGTTAGGTAAACCTATGGTCATACAGGAGTAGAGTGGGTCCTAATATAATCATTGTGGTGTTCTTATAAAAGAGAAGA
>NW_022111363.1:5307152-5308707 GCF_000313985.2 Echinops telfairi
CTGGCTATTATAAGGAGTCTGTATCTCCCTACTATTATTGTTGGTATGAAAATTGAATCAGAAGAGTGAGTTCCGATCCAGGCCTGATGGGCAACCCAAAGGTTTCACCAAACCTGGTCTTTTAAAAAGTGATTTGAGTTTTGTTTGACATTTTTCTCCCACTCTATCCAGGACTTTCTAAGTTGTCACCGCTTTTTCAATTGTGGTCTTCCCAAGTCTCTGACCATTGGGCAAAACCATCAGTTACAGCCCATGAAAGTATATAAACTGTATCTGTAGGCATTTCCACTTCCAAACAATGTAGGCAACCTCATTACGACTTGCAATCCTGCCCACTGAGAGGATTGCTCTTTATTACCATCCTTCCAGGCTCTTTCAGCAAGGCCTTGTCGCATGGCAGCTGCCTACTTTTATTGGATGCCTATAGATCCTGTAGGATCAGCTGTAAGACAGGCCAAGCTTTCTTTTCTTGTCACCTCATTATAGGAAAACCCTCACAAGGCTGTAGGTGCAGACCAACACAGAGATCATAGTGTAGAAGGAGCAGTGATCAGGAGCCTTTGGGCCATGTCCTCAGTCAACCTTCAGGGCTAGCTTGAGCCTCACAAACCACATTTTTTGATCAAGGAGTTCTGGTGTGCACATTCACATCAAGCAGGAGTGGAAAGACTGCTTCTACTGGCAAAGAAGGCTCAGCGCAATGTTGGGACTGGAGACAACTAGTTTTACCAGAATCTGCCCACACGGTCCCATTCCAATGATCAGGAACTTTCTCTTTCACAATGAGTGCCCTACCTTTAATAGAAGATATTTTGGGAATCTAGAAACTCAATTTTCAGTGTAATTCAACCATGAGACATGGGCTTTGTGTTCAGAAATCTCAACCCTATTGTTACAGGAGATAACCTATCAAGTTGACTGTGACTTCTAATGACTCTATGGAATGGAGTAGAAGAGCCCCATAGGAGCGGCTGGTGGGTTCAAACCATTAACCTTTTGGCTAGTAGCTGAGCACTTAAATAGTGTGCCACCTGGGGTCCTTAGATGTCAAGTAAACTAGAATTCTGCCATTCACTCGCTTCCCCATTTTAAACAGGCTTTGTATCAAATTTCAGAAAGTTATTCTTAAAAATGTTTTATAGTAACTTCCCCCCCTGAGATAGGCTCCATTCCAGTGTCACACAATGCACTAATGTATTATCTTTCCTTCACACCGAGCCAATGCACTGCCATCGAGTTGATTTTGACTCGTAGAGACCCTATCGGCCCGAGAAAAACTGCGCCATAGGGTTTCCAAGGCTGCGGTCTTTATGGAATCAGATGACCTCATTTTGGATTTTTTCCTAGTGTGGCTGGTGGGTTCAAGTCATCAACCTTCTAGCTAGCCACCCAGTGCTTAATCCTCTGTGTCACCAGGGCTCCTGTAGGCTGGACGGCTCCTCGGGCTTTCTTTCTGTCATGGCATTGCCAGTTCCGAAGGGTCTGGGCCAGTGGTTACGTAGAATGCCCCTCAGGTGGGATATTGGTAACTGATTTCACCTAGATCCATGATTTT
>NW_022111363.1:5308807-5310306 GCF_000313985.2 Echinops telfairi
GTGGTTTGTCCCTCTCTTGGTCTTATTTACTTTCATCACTTGGCTAAAGCTGTCCCTGGAGTTTCTCTAAGTGTTTCATTTCCCCCTTTGTTAATTAATAACTAATCTATGGAAAGATAATTTTGAGACTGTTACTATCCTAGACCTCACCGAATTCTGTTCTATGTATGATTTTAGCATCTATGGATGATTCTTATTTGAATCAATTATTGTTTTGATATTTGCAAAGTGATATTCTCTTACCAAATCATTCCTTCTTCGTTAATTAGCTGGCATGCTCTGTAAGAACCAGTGATCACTTTCTTATAAAAGAGAAGAGAGATAAAGATGGACAACAACTATGCAAAGATGTTTCTTCAAGTCAAGGAAGGTCTGGGGTTACCAGAAACTGACAAAGACAAGCATCTTCCCCAAGAATCTTTGGAGAGAGCATGACCCTACTGGCACCTTGAATGTGGACTATTGTTCCACAGAACTGTGAGAAAATAAATTTCTGTTTTTGCAACCCTGGGAAATTAATATAAATACAATGCTAGTTGCAAGTGGATTCTGTAAGTCCATGGGTGGTAGTTTTAGAAGAAGCACTGTGGCCATGCCAGGTAAATCCATAGCCAGAGTAGGTAGCTTCTTCAGTAAGAACAGAATTCCACCCCTTCTTGATGAATGTAATCTAATGTAATCGAGCTGCCACCAGGTAGCTAACCGGTCACTTGGCAATTGGTACCATATTGGGGACTCAGTGTTGGTCTCTGGTGCTGATGGAATGGGCAGGTAGTCATTGAAGCTGACTTGGTTAGACTTGTTCAGTAGAAGTCCATGATGCTGAGACCACACATTGCTTAGATCCCTCCCATCATGGTCACATTGTTCATGAGTCCATTGGTCAATGATAGGAGTAGCTGGGGGAAAGACTGACCAGTATTCACAGAACAGAGGACCCTATCCCCTTGATTATTAAAGCATGCTGCTGCTAAAGTTACCCTTTAGTGAGCACTACGGAAACATAAATGTATTCACTTTCTGTGTCTGTTCAGAGATCTATATCACATTCCTTTTCTCCAGACCAGCTTGTCAAGAAGCTTGTGTCTGTGAATGAAAAGGGACATGAAAGGACAGCGATTTGATGAAGTAGAAGGGGTGAAGTAAAAACAAGGGAGGTGCTGTCAGCCATCTAAACAGATAAGTTTGAAACATGTTCTCAAGAATTGAATCTCAGATTTGACAAATGTATTAAGTGTAATGGAGAGTACTTTGAAGGTGATAACGTTGTTTTGTAAAAAAATTTAGATACATCACTGAAAAAAATTCTTTTTGGGGGGGTACCCCCCTTGTGTGTGTTTGTGTGTGTGTGTGTGTGTTATATTACATTTTTTTACATTAATAATTATTGCTGTTATTCTTTTTTTTTCCTGATTTAATTTCTTCTTTTTTTTTTAACATTTTATTAGGGGCTCATACAACTCTTATCACAATCCATACACACATCAATTGTGTAAAGC
>NW_022111363.1:5310406-5311907 GCF_000313985.2 Echinops telfairi
CACGCCCACTTCAAGGCACACTGGGCAGAGCTCTGACCCCCTTCTGCAGCAGGAGTAGGGAAGTCAGTGGGAATGCCTATGGGATTTATTGTGGAAATAAATGGAGACAGCAACAGCTTGCTGGGGCCTTTGCCCCTCTCTCTGCCTTCTTTCAGGAAGGGCTGGGGGAGTGCCCATGCTCAGCTGCTTCCCCATCCCTCCTTCCCAACCTCCTGGTTCTGCCCACTCTGCCTCATCCACCCGCTCCCCTCCCCTCAAAAAGCAGCAACGTTCCGTTCCTGCAGCTGTCAGGCTTCTTTCCCTGAAGAATCGCTCTAATCGCCCCGCCTGATTGGGTCTCGTTAGCAGGCTGGTGGCATTGATTGTACTCCATCAGCATCCTCCTGCCCAGCTGGGAAAATGTCCCATTTGTTCCTCCATTTTATCTGCTCTTCCTTTGATAACCATTTTACAGATTTTCGGGTCTTAAAAAAAAAAAAAAAGCAACAGGAGGCTGAAGTTTCCTGCTACCCTCTCCCCCGTCCCCCCCCTGTAGGATCCTTTGTAATTCTGCTCTGAACAAGGCTTCCTGCTCTCCCTCTCTCTGGGCTTCCCTTACATTCATGCCCTCCCCCTGCCACCCTCATTTGTCAACAGTAATGACAAAAACAACAAAGCAAAAATATTTACACTTGACAAAAGGTATTTACATAAAAGACCCCATTTTGTCACTCCACAATCACTCATGATAGTTGTTATTATCAGCAGAATTCCTATTTCATAGATGAGAAAACTGAGGCCCAGAAAAGGGGATTGCCAAGATCACATATCTAGGAGGTCAAGACCTGGGATTCAAGTAAAGGTAATAAATAGGCTCCCATGTGCCTGAGTATTCCAATACTCTGAGACTTTCCCTTAGCCCAGGAAGTGACAAGCGTATCCAGGGACAATCATATGTGTGTAAGAAAAAGCTTTATATAAAAGAGCAATTGTATATTGAGAAAATATCCAAGCCCAGTTCAGATCAAGTCCTTCAGTCTGATATTAGCCCATAGGTCCTAAACCAGTCTATAAATTGCTCTTCAGACTCACGAAAAACCTGCAATGACACCAAATGCAGGAAGATCACAGGCCAGTGGGTGGAAAGTCTTGTGGATCCAATGGCAGTGGAAGCATCTCAGTGCTGGCAGGGGTCTCCACATGGCTCCATCAGTGTAGCTCCATGTGGCTTGTCCGTAGGAAGATGAAGAAGAGAGAGTGTGTCTGGCCTCCAGTGAGCTATTTATCACCATGTGCCTCCAAATGAGGCCATCAAGCTGAGACATGATTGACAGGCTAAATTCCATCCCTTCACTCTTAATATTCTAAAATGATACCAGATTTTGCAACTACCATACATGGCCAGCAGCCACCACTCTCTTTATAGGTAGAGCAGAGAGCAGGGAGAATCTTGGGAGTCCCAAATCTCTCCCTCACTGACCTGACACTGTGTGTGTGTGTGTGTGTGTGTGTGTGTGTGTGT
>NW_022111363.1:5312007-5313076 GCF_000313985.2 Echinops telfairi
TTGACAGAGAGTTGATTCTGACTTTTAAGACCTAGGTTAACCTTGTAGCCTTTCTTCCCATTGGCTGTACCACCTTGAGAAAACCACTTCACAGTCTTGGCCTCAAATAAGTCTAGTGTAGGGACTGAGTGGATGTGAGTCAAAGACTACTCTATTGTCCAAAAGAAAGATCATACTTGTGAGAAAAGCAGTGGGCACAAGATTCAGTACAAATATTGCACATGTATCAGTTCCCACTAGTCTACGGAAATGCAAAAAACAGCAACATTTCATCAAAAACATTTTTTTAAAGAGTGTGTTACTATGATCCAATTACTCATGCTTTAATCTAGGCATTTCAACCCAGAGGGTAAACTACTTCCTCCAATATGCCAAGTGGTTTACCCATGGACTCTGTATCATTTGTTTTACTCCTCTCCTACTGTCCTAGCTATCCAGTGTTGCTACAGCAGAAGTACCACAAATGGAAGGCTTTAACAAGCACATATATTTCCTCACATCTTAGGAGGCTAAAACTCTAAATTCAGGGTGCCAGCTCTAGAGGAAAGCTTTCTGTCTGTTGGCTTGGGGGAAAGACCTTGTCTCCTTTCAGTATCTGTGGGCTCGATGTTCCTTGGAGATGTTTTGGCGCCCAACTTCCCCTAGATCTAAGAGGTTCTCAATGCAGGAACCATGGGCTCAGATGATGGACTCCCTTGCCATCTCCTCTTTCTTGATAGTAGTAGGCACCGCTATGTCTGCTTATTTGTTTAATCCATTTTATATCTCAAAAGAGATGGACTTAAAATATAGCCTAATCCTGTAGATTCTACCCTGCCTCATTAACATAGCTGCCTATAATTCTGTCTTATTAACATCACAGGTATTAGTATTTAAAACACACAGGATAATTACATAAGATGGCAATATGGAGGATAATTACATGGTTCCAAGTATCATATTCAAGCCAAGTTGACACATATTTTCAGGAGATGCAATTCAACCTTTAACACCCGCTGTCCTTAGTTACCTGATAGTTGGGTTGCAGTTGGCTTGGGCTTCCTTATTGGTAACTAGGATTATTTGAAAA
>NW_022111363.1:5326003-5326867 GCF_000313985.2 Echinops telfairi
AGTTTGAGTTTACCTCCTGGAGCATTCACTATCACCCGTAAGATATGCATTATCTTATTATCTGCATTTTATACAAAGGAAGCTGTAACTCAGAAGAGCAAGCTCACAATCAGTCAATAACACAGCTGGGATTCAAGTCAGGCCTATTATTTGAAGTAATTTCTTCCTGCATTAGTCCAACGTTCCGAACAAATGCACAATGCTTAAAGGGTCAGACCCACTGCCCGTGCCGTATCACACCATCAAAACATTCTCTGTTGCTGGACCTGCCAAGTCTAGGGATGTATCAAGGAGTAGATGTAGCCAGGGCACCTGGTGCTGGTTGTGTCTCAAACATAAGACCTCACGAAAGGAGAAAAGGAAAACAGATCGCAGGCGAGAGTTTTCTGTCAACATTCATTTGAGTTTCTGGATACACTAGTGTCCAAAATGACACAAAACAATGCATTTGCTGTTTTGTTTATGTTCACTTAAGTTGGGATTCTGTCACTTGCAACCAAATAGTCGTGATTAATTTACTATTTTCCTTAATTCATTTTTCCACAGTACACACAAACAAATGCATTTGCTGTTTTCTTTATGTTCAATTGGGTTGGGATTCTGTCACTTGAAACCAAATAGTCTTAATTAATGTGTGACTCATTCATTCATTTTCCATAGTATGTTCCTTATATTTTATTCTAGTGCACGTTTCTATGCTTGGTAGCAAGCATATTCCTTGTGTTCACCTACGCCTCACTTATGATCTTGTTATCTGAGATTTCACAATTGCAATAATAGTGAACTATCTAGTATCCAACCATTTCATGCATCAGTGGCCCACAATCAGCATTTGCTGTTTTCTTTATGTTCAATTGGGTTGGG
>NW_022111363.1:5328629-5337205 GCF_000313985.2 Echinops telfairi
GAGGAAGAGGAAGGTGACGGTGGTGCGGAACTGGGCATGGGGGCCACACCAGCTCAAGTCAGCTCAAGGGCCTCCAAGAGCAGCGTGTATCCAGAACCGAGGGGCCTTCCCAGCGCTTCCACCTCTCCAAGGTTCTCTCAGAACAGGTTGCGGCTCCTGGTCGGCCCCCATCATTCCCTTCCCTCTCTCTGCCTTTGGAAAGTACAGCGCACCCCCCTCAAGCCGCTCAGCAAACACCTAGTCAGAATATGACGAATATGCTTTGAATCTTTGTTTTAAAACCTTGCTAAATTTCCTGTTTTAAAATGTTTTGTTCACATCGTGAGAGGAGGTCTTTCGGAAATCAGTTCTGAAGAGCACTCTTCCCAAGGCAGGTTGTATTCAAAGCCGTTTGGAGAGAGAGCTGGTTGCTAGGGGCAACACGAACTTCTAAGGGGGTAATCCCTGTGCGGGCGCATAAAACAAATGCCCCAGGGACCCTGTAGGAGTGGGGTCCGCTCACAGAAGAGCCGATGAAATGGAAAGTGGTTGAGAAACCTCCAGGCGAAGCTGGTTACCTTTCTTTCTTTTTTTTTGGTAACTAGCTGCCTGTTGGAGCCAAGTGCACACAGGCTAGGATGCCAGAGCCACAGCACAGAGATGGCAGCCTCCCTCCCTGCAAACCAAGAAGCCTGGGAGACAAAAAGCCTCAACTGGCCAGAGTCACCGTCCCCGGGGCTCCGTTCCTGGATTAAGGCAGGTGTGTTTTATCTGATTGCTAGGGTTGCGATATAGATTTCCTTACCTATTTTATTGTTTAAATCATCATATAGAGATTAACCTTTATTTCCTCGTGGTGTTTGCTTCCGTGAATTTTAGCACAGATCGGCGCTACCACTACCTCAATCGTGATAGGAATGCGCTTCATCACTCCCATCATCCTTCTGTATTATTGACATCTCCTCCCCTCCCCTCTGGCTCCTAGCAGTCGCAGTTCTCCCCTCCCTCATTGCGGTGGTACCTTTCAAAGGTCAGATCAATGGACTCGCCTTGGAGACTGGCTACCTTACCTCGCCGCAAGGTCTTTGAGATCCATCCAAGTTATTGTATGCAGTGATAGTTTGTTTTGTGATAGTCTGTTCCTTTTTCGATGCTGAGTAGTATTCCATGGCGTGCATGTATTTGTGGTATTTATTGAATTGAGCTCTATATGGGTTCCCAGTTTCCAATTTCCCCACATGCTCACCAACACTCCTTTTCTGACTTTTGGATACTAGTCATCCTGGTGGGTGTGAAATGGTATCTCCTTGTGGCTTTGGTTTGCATTTTCCTGATGACTAAGGATGTGAATCATTTTTTTCTGAGCTTATTGGCTACTTGTAGATATTCTTTGGGAACAAAAAAGCGTATTGCTATCTTTTGCCTATTTCAAAATGGAGTTATTTGTTTTTTATTACTATTGAGTTGTATGGAATTGGCAAGTGTTTTTACCAGGAGGGCTAGTTCTTATCTGCAGGACAATAATGGCTCTCAAAGAAAACCAAAACCAAACACTGCCATTGAGTTGATGCTGATTCTTAGCACTCCGGCAGGACAGGATAGAACTGCTCCTGTGAGTTTCTAAGACTGTAACGATTTGTAGTTGAAAGCCCGTCTTTCTCCCAAGGAGCAGCTGGTAGTTTTGATCTGCTGACCTTGTAGTTAGCAGTCCAACTCGTAACCTCTATATCACCAGGCTCGTATAGTGACTCTCCTCCTGTAACTCTGGAAAGTGATTCAGGCTCTGGTTGTGCGAAGGAGGATGGAGTAGACAATATGGAAACGTTGCCCCTCTTCATTGAAGGGAGTACTTCTTTCTCATGCATTCCTGTCTGTCCTTCCATGTGGGAGAAGCTCTTGTAGTGTAGCCTCTGCCTTCTCTCTGTCCCAGGACTCTCTCAGTTTCAGGAAAGGAGAGCAGACTCATCCGGTGATTTAGGAAGATTACTGTGGACATTCTCAGTTCAGTTCCTGATCGTTTCCTTCCTCTGTTGATTGTGGAGAAGTCCAAGCCAAGCCCCGCCTCCTGCTATGGGCAGCACCCCTTATACCTAGGTGGACCCTAGTGTCATCATCACTTTAGGCATTGACCCTCCAGTCTATGCTGCCTGCAAAGGTGCTGTAAGGTCCCCAGAGGGCCCTTTGCTCCCACACTCAGCCATGTCCACTCACTTAGGCTGTATTAGTAATGGAGGTGGCACGTCCTTCTCCTGTCTGCCCCCGTGGTTGCTTGATTTCCTTCTTAGTTTTCTCAGAACATGGAGAGAAAGAGAGTAGTACATGTTGGGAACCCCTTTGGTAACACTAGAGAGAACAAAGGAATGTGTCCCTACCCTTCCAACAAGGACCTGTTGCATCTGTTCAAGCCTTGCTCTAAACTCTAGTTTCATTTTAAGATGCTGAGTCGTGGATTTAGACAGGGAGGATGTATCAATGCTGAAGGGGACCTTAAAGATGACGTAGCCAGGTTCTTCCCCGGAAGTCATCCTACCGAGAGGGTATCCTGCAACGTCACGATGTGGTAATTCTATTGCACATCAAAGTGCCAATCTGAGTAAGGTCTGCTGATAATGCAACCATTCAACAATTAAAAAACAATGTGCCCGGCATTGGACTGGACCCCAGGGTCTCTATGGTGGACTTCCAGTTCGAAGTTAGACCTCCTGGGTGGTCTTGGAAAGTGTCTTGACCTCTTGGAGCTCCAGTTCCCTCACAGGTGAAATGGAGCATCACACATTTTGCCTCTAAGTCTTGTGGTGTGGACTGAATGTAATGGTATGGTGATGAAAACATCATCAGTTTTCAATCCTCAGGCAGCTAGAATGGATATCAGTCACGGGAGGCCGGGAATAGAACAAATCCATGTTTTTGAGGACCTGAAAGGGGTCCCAATTCGGCACTATTGGGAGCCTGTGGGGTGAGACCACAGAAAGCTCTGTAGAGATTCCTCCGGCCCCTGGCTCCCGGATCACCCAATGGGTGACAGCTAGAGGGGCGGTCCCCAGCCTCCATCAGGCTGTGCCTGAAGAGAACAGCAGAGGCTGGCACCCCAACTAGACCAGTTCAAAGACACCTCAAGCCTGGGGAGGGAGGTCAGGGAAGGCTATGACCCCCAAGGCAGAGGTGATGCATGCTCCTGGACCCCAGGACCCTATCCTCAGGGCCTTTGGGAAGCCCCTGCTTTGAGACTTCTATCCTCAGCAAGAAATCTGCACAGGCTTGAAATCATTATTTCCCATTTGCCCCCTCTTCACACCAACTCACTCCCTCTCCAACGTCAACCCTGCAGGAACTGGTGTGAACTGGAACTCTCCATCCAGTCACACCCTTCATCTTTCCCCCATCGTCCACCACCACCTCCTTGTGACCCAGGCGTGCATGACGTTCTTATAAATCCTGGATGTGCTTCTTTGGGGGCCTCTGTGTCCCTTTTTGACAATGGAAACAATAGCCATCCAAACTTTTGGACTTTGGTTTACCAGCGTCACGTTCAGAAAGCTTTTCATAATAATGTGTCCCTGGCACTATTTACTATACTGGGCATTGTAGGAAAGAGAGAGAGAGTTTGTGTGTATGCACACACATGGAGGTTTTGCTCACATTAAACGAACTTGCTATCTGAGAACCTGGGCTTACACTAATGATAAATTAGGGGATGATTAGTTACTTTATAAAAGGATTCGTGTTAGGATTCCCCTAGTCTGTTTATAATGTGATTCAATTTACACCATATTCAGTAACCATCTATTGTGTGAGGGGCGCCCGTGGGCATAAACAAGAGCATGTGTAGGCAGTATTTTGAGCATTGTAGAAGGAGGGAATTCCACACCCGGAAGAGGGTGTTATGGCTGATCACAAGGATCGATACTAGTGCCTGGGAGCAAAGGCGACGACGGGTCCCCATTTCTCTGGCCTTGGGACACCGAGTTGGCACGTGGCACACGGGACTCGGCCCTCAGCCTTCAGTGCGAGGGCTGCATGTGGGGCGGGGAGTGGCCAGGAGGTCAGGGAACCAGGAGGGACCTGGCTTTGATTTCAGGCAGATGAAGAGACCGGAGGACAACACAGCGATTGCATTTCTCCCCTTTGAGACCACTCATCTTGGGACACTTGAGCAGAGGCCACGGAGAGAAAAGACTCTTAAAGGGGACGGGATTCCCAGGGATGCTTGTGGCTCCAGCTAATGCCTCTGTTTTCGACAAACATCCATTTCCATATGTTCCATCCCTGTCAACTCTTGTTCCTGTATCGTGGGCTAGGGCTGGATTTTTGGGTGGTTTTCTTTTTTTCTTTCTTTCTCTCTCTCTCTCTCTCTCTTTCTTTCTTGGCCATTTCTGTTTCTCACAGGATTTTGCGGAGCCGCCTGTGCAGAGGAGAATTCCCTGTTTTGCGGCTGCGCAGAAGGTGAGCTGTCCCTTGTGCACCGCTTCTAGTCTCACCGTCGTCAGCTCGGCTAGAAGGGGTCAATGAGGTCCACGTTATGGGGTCCTAACGTCTTAGGCATGGAGTGGAAGAGCAAGCACCAGGGGTCCTGGCCTTTATGAAGACCTTTCTCAGAGGACCGCTGCCGCGGTGGCCAGAGGGATCGGGGGTTGTGAGGACACACCAGCAGGGGACTGGAGTGAGGCACGGGGAGGAGCCTTCAGATACCTAAAGTCCATCTCTGATCCTTCCGGTCTCCATGAAAAGCACCTCCCTTCCCTTTGCTTGAAATCTTTGGGGCTTCTGTGTTCGGCTGGGTTGACCAGAGAAGCGGATCCAGAGCCATTCATATCTGTGTGAGAAGAGCTTTTATCAAAGAGCAATTGTGTGTTGAGAAAACATCCCAGTCCAATCCAGTTCAAGTTCATATGTCCGGTATTAGCCCATCTGCCCGATACCAGTCTATAAATTCCTCTGGAGACTCACACGGCACATGCAATGATGCCGAATGCAGGAAAATCACCAGCTGGTGGCAGTGGAAGCGTCTCCAGGGCTCTGGCCGCCGTCAGCATGGCTCCATGTGGTGTCTCATCAGGAATTTGAAGCAGAGAGTGAGTGAGTCTGGCCTTCAGTGAGCCATTTTTCTCTGCCACGCCTCCAAATGAGGTCATCGAGTTGAGACCTGATTGCCAGGCTAAACCCCACCCCTTCACCCTTAATACTCTCAAGTTGACAGGAGATTATACAACTACCACAGTTCACCTGCCTGACTGTTAGCTGCAAGGTTGGTGGGCCAAGTCCACTCACTGATGCCTCAGAAGAAAGGCCTGGCCATTTACTAGCCCCCCAGCCCTCTGCCCTTCCCCAAACTGGCCATTGATAACCCTATGCAGCACGCTTCTACTCTGATAGATGGGGTGCCATGAGCTGCAGTTGACTTAATGACACCTTGCTTTTGTTCTTTGGTTGACTCCAAAGGTAAACAGCCTCTTTGTTCATTCTCGGGCACGCCTCTGACTCTCGGTCTTCATGCCCAATTAAGAGTCCAGTTTGCTGCCATTAGATAATGACTTATGACGGAAACTTGGAGCACAAAACACCCAAGAACAACCTCACCTTCCCTGGGTCACCCGCTTCTTCATGCTTGCCACGACTTTGCTGGCATCCCGGGTCCTGAGAAAGACTGACCGCTCCAATAGGAGGGTCCCACCCCACCCACCCGTTGGGCATCCTCAAAGCAATCTTTGGTGTTGTGGACCCAGTCAGCAGGGGCTGGGAGGGAGCCTGGAGCTTTATTAACTAATCTCTGCTACTTGAGTAATTTATTATGTTTAAGCTGGTGTTATCAAGTCTCTCAGCAGTGCCCGTGTGCGCTGGGAAATAAATTAAAGGCTGTCCAGAGATACTTGGATCATCTGTGTGATTGCTGGGCTGGGGAGATGGAGGTTTAAGGCGCTCTCTTCTTGCAAATTGGAAATTAGGAATTAATAAGACAGCAGGCCAGAGAGCTGCGGTGCAGGTGGTGGGGAGCTGGCTCTCAGGCCAGGGCGGGGAGAGGGAAGATTGGCCTGAGCCGGGTTTCCATGGTGGAGACAATAGGAGGGGCCCCATGCGCCTGGCGAGGGCTCTTTCTCCCCATGGAAGAATGGTGGGAGGCCTAGCAGAGGAGCCCAAAGACCTGCTTCTATCCCCAGCCCTGTCACCCACCCTCCGTGTGACACTGGATAGGGCTCTCCCTCTTCCTGAACTTAAGTTTCCTCATCTGCAACATGAGGACCTTGGGCTCAGAGCTGACTCAGCTGGTGGATCCAGTAGGCACCAGAAAATGTTTTAATCTCTTTAAAAAGAAAGTACCCACAAAACTGAACTTGGAAGTTAAAGATGTTTTAATATCTAACAGTAGCCTGCATGCATCTTCATACCAACATTTAATTGTAATATATGCTCCTAGTTTTGGCGTGGAGGAAAGGACCCCAGAAGGCCAAGGTGCCCAGGGCCTGCAGAACTCATCATGTGGCCTCTGCTGTGCGGACCTGCAGTGCACTGACAGCATCGATTTCCCAAACCAATTTGCCCACTCCCCTCTCCAGGCTCTCCTGGGCCCCAGCCTGTGAGCTCTGGGAGCTGGAGCCTTGCAGAGCCATGGTGGCCTCTCTCTTGCTTAGGAGCCGTGGGCTGAGCGTAGGAACCATGATCTGACCAAGTGGTGGAGCCAAGCTTCCTTTCTCACCTCCCCTGGTCTGTATGCTGGGGAGCGATGTCTATAATAGCCTCTTAGAAGCCCACCTGCCTTACCCCTTTGACCCCAGTCCCATTCCCACTCTCAGCCTTTCTGTCCCATGAGCTTTTCCACAGTGGCTGAGAAGGGTCGTAGGAAGGCTGCAGGAATCTTCACCATGGCCATGTGGCCTTCAAGGGGCAGTGCTAGGAGAGCCAGCTGGTACTAGGGCTGTGGGGCCCAATGGGCCCCCCACAGAACCACCCTCAAAAGCCCCAGCCTGTAGTTGGGTGACCTTACCACCAGGTGGCAGGCTTGCTCTACATAGATGCCTTGGTAGGAGTATTTACCTGGCCATGGCTAGAGGTGTGGGAGGATGCCAAACCAGCCCACAGCCCAGGGGGGACTGTTGAGGCTGGTGTGCACAGCTTTAGAAGCTGGGCGATGCCTCTGCCCTTGGCCCTGGGCTCCTACTTGGAGTCTGGCTCCAAGGGCACCTTGGAAGGGGCTGCAGGAGCCTGCCAGGGATCTTGCCAGAGAGCGCCCCCTGGAGCAGGGAGGGCTGAGTTGCCTCCCTGGTACCTCCTGAGAAAGTCCTGGAGGGAGGTGGTGGTGCTGGGCAGATTGGGTGGAGGGTTGGCAGGAAACAAGAGACCGAACATCTTCAGAGGCATGACCAGGACCCTGCTTTGGGCAAGACAGGTCACCTCCAGCCAGCTGGCCCTGGTCTTCGGTGTGGGGGATGCTTGCCTGCAGGGCTGCCTCACTTGCCCCCAGCCCACCTCCTGGACCCTCCCAGCTTTGCATAGGGCTGGTGTGAGACCTGTTCCGGTCTTGGGCCTGTGCCCGTCCCTCAGGCACCCCTGCCTCGGACATTGGGCTCTCCCAAGGGGTGCTGGGAACCAGAGGTTGGGCCACCCCCAAGCCTGGTTCCTCACTTCCCCTGGAGGCAAACAGAAGACCATGCCTTGGTCAACCCGTGTGCCATGGAGGAATGATGAGAGGACAGTTGAGGACGAGGTGGCATGGGCAGCAGGAGGCAGTTAGGCTGCTGAGCCCCCGCCTAGGCAGGGGTGGGGGTGGGAGTTTCAGGTCCTATGGGAGGGGCGGTGGAGAGGGGAGGCTCCAGGACAGCTTCCTGCAGGGCCTGCAGCCCCCCTGCACTGCCTCCAGATGCCCGGTCCTGTTCCCAGCCAGGTCTGGGCCTGACTCAGAGTAGTGACTCATGCTTCTTTCCGTGGCATCTCTGGGCCTTCATTAAAGTGCAGAAATAAACCCTGGACCTTTCTCCGTCAACACTCCCTGTTTCCACATTTTCTCCTGATTCTCCCTGCTTCCCCGCTTTCCTGGTCTCTGCTCCCTCCCACTGCTTGGTTCTTGGCTTCTGTGTGCTGGCATGCTTGCTTGTGGTGAACTCTGGTTCCCTATCCCAGTCGCATCAGCCATTGGGAGGTTACCTTTGAGACTCCACAGGGGCACCCACTTTGTCCCTCCCTCTATGATACAGACAGCACCGAAGGCCCTGACTGGGGAGACACAGGGAGGGTACGGATGCTCCTGTCTCCAGCCCTTACAGTGGCAAACCTGAGCTATAACCCAGCAGAGACGCCAACCCCAAACCAAACTCACTGCCACTGAGTTGATGCTGCCTCCCAGCGACCCCATAGGGCAGAGATGAATTGGCCTGAGTTTTTGAGGCTGTTTCGGTTTGTGGGAATGGAACGCCACGTCTTCTCCCAGCAGAGCAGTTCATGCCTTTGAACGACAAACCTTGGCGGTCCCAGCTAAACGCATAACTTCTGGATGCCACCAAAGCTCCCTGGCAGAGACACAGAGGAAGGAAAACAGAGGGAGCAAGTGCCCAAGGGATGTAGGGTGTGTAGAGGAATTCAGTGGGGTGCTGGGAAAGAGAGGAAGA
>NW_022111363.1:5337413-5384192 GCF_000313985.2 Echinops telfairi
TGAAATGAATTGAAGACCTCAGAAGGAAACAAAAGGAAAAGTAGAAGAAACACTTAAAAGATAGAAAAGGGACAACTGCCCCCCCCCCCCACCCACAGATACCTGGGCCCACACGGTGTGTGTATGCACAGACAAGCTCTGGGTGCTGTCCGGAGGACCCATTCCCCCTCCTCTCCTTGTTCCCATCCCTCTGTTTGACCCCTGAGATGGGCACAGTTTCCAGTGAGGCCTCCCCCGCTCCCTGCGCCCACCCATAGACTGCTCACAAGCTAGGAGGCACAGTGGGGGCCCAGATCCTCACAGCTCACACTTGTCACCCAAAATTGGCTCTAACCGCCTTTCTGCCTCCCTTCCTCCCTCCCGCCTAGTTTCCCTAGTAACTGACAGTTCCCCAGTGAATGCCAGCGCCTGGGTGACAGACCGCTGTCACTGTCACAGAGGATCTGGCTCCTTCCTGACTGTGCCCGACCAGCCCACATAGACTCACAGACTGGGTTGGGGTGCGAAGAGGCCTGGGCAGGCTCAGGGGCAATTAAAACATGTACCATTTATTCCATAACAGGGAGCAGAGCTTTAATTACTCGCTCAGAGTGTGAGGGCGTGAGTGAGGAGGTGGCTATAGGGGACTGCGGGGAGGAGACGAGGGACGGGCCTCATTTCCTTCTTTCCATTTGCCCATCTTCGGTTGGAGAGTTAGGAGGTGGGTCTTGCAAAGTAAGGTGGGGGCTTGCTGAGTGTGTGTGTGTGTGTGTGTGTTGGTGGAGGCGGTGGTGGAAACAGGGTGAAACCTGATTGTGTTCATTAAGGCAACACAAAACTAGGAGCGGTAATAATAATTAAATTAATTATAAAAGCAATTTGCTTTCGAAAATTTGATTTGACAGCTTACTAGTGGCTGCACTGATCTAGCAGCTCTGGCTTAGAATAGTCAGAACAAAAACCAACTCGAAGAACCATCAGCTAATTTTAATTAGATGCCAGGCTTGGTAAACAAAATTCCCCACCACCCTTTCACTGTGGCTGACTTCGATTTAAGGAGATGTCGGGATTGATTTTGGGAAAGGCAGGGGACAGGAAGGTGCCTTTTGAAGAGGGGATGAAGGCTCTGAGGGGTCCACGGGAAGGTGGCTCCCCTGGGGGAGGGAGGTCTCCCTCCTTCTCAGCTGCCTTCAGAATGTCTGCTCCAAGAAGCTTCAGCTGCCTTATGGTCTCCGGAGAGGGACTTGCTATGTGACCTTGACAAAAATGGCTCTGTGTTTCTGCCCTTGGTGGGCGGAAGCTGTGTGACATGTGACCATGTGCCTGTGTGTCTGCTCGCGTGCGCACACACGTGCGTAGGTGCTCGAGTTGAAGAGAGGGGTCATCGCACTGAGAACACTCACTGAACCTGGAGAAACTGCCAAGAAGAACAAAGAAGAGCTTAGCGTGTGGATGAGCCTGGTTCTCCTTCTTGGGCTCAAGACTGCCTGGGGAGCACTGGTCTGGAGGTTCCCATTAAGACAGAAGGAGGGCAGGATTCTGGCAGGAAGAGGCACCTGGAGTCCCTTGGGGCCCCTGCACTCCCAAGGACTTGGCTGTTCTGTAATCCCCTCAAGAGCTCCTCCTGCTGGCCTGCCCAGGCGCGCACCCTCCACCATCTCAAATGTGGTCCTGCCTCCACTGGAGCATTGCCCTCACTTTGCTGTCCTGCAGAGAGGATAGACAGCTCCTCCCCCCTCTAGGATGGAAAGGCCGCCCACTGTGTTGGACAGGGACTTTTGTCATCTCTATGCAACCACTGCCCCACAGAGTGTCAGGTCAGACATCCAGTAAGTGTTTGCTGAAAGGAAGGAAGCAGCCTTTGTGACCTAACTAGCTCTGCTAGGTCGTTATTTGACTCTCCAGCTCCTCCCTCTCCTCTGTCTCTTGCTTCAGTCCCACATGGTGGCTTTTCACACACTCCCCTCGAGGCTGAGGCCCTCCTCCTGCTTCTCTGAAGTCCTCCTCACAAAGGACACTGCCCGCAGCTCCTCCTCCGTTCTCACACCCCGTAGTAGTAGCAAAGGCTGTGTATCAATTAGGCTGGACTAGGATTCTCAGTAGTTTGGCAGTTGAACTCCAAACCTAACTCACTGTCATTGAGTTGATCCTGACTCATAGCGACCCTCAGGACAGGTTTCCAAGGCGGCAACTTTTCAGGAGAAGAAAGCCTCATCTTTCTCCTGCTGAGTGGCTGGTGGTTTCGAACTGCTGACCCTGCAGTTAGAAGCACAGTGCATAACCCATTTTGACACCAGAGAAGTTAAGCCTCAGTAAATCCCCAGGATGTAATCTCCTCCACGATGGGGTCTGCCGTGAGCAGCCAATCAGCTGTGAGAACATTAGGGTGGCATGCAATGCTTAGTTCACATTTCTGATGCAATCAATTGGAAGGCAGATTCATCGAGAAGTGTGAGCTGCTTTCTTTATGATTGAGTGCTCTGGAAAAGCTCGCTTGCTTGCTTTTGCTGAGTCTGGACCCTGCATCTGATTTATTGACCTCTGGTTCTTTGGAAGTGAGCAACTCACCTGCTATATTGCCTGCTGATTCTGGGGGTTGTCAGTGGATTGCCATCTGCCCTGCCAATCTCGTATCACTCACTTCTGCAGCCACACGCCTGTTGTTTTCCTGCCCATGCTGGGTTCGCCAACCATTGTGGCTGTTTAAGTCAAGGAAAGCCTCCCTCCTACCATCTGACCCAGGGACTTGGAATGTGCCTGGACTTGGACTTGCCTACTTCTACAACTGGGTGAGCCATTTTGCCTAAGACACAACCGTGTTCTCTGTAGAGTGCTCTGTAGAGGCACTATTGACCTCCCCTCAATGTAGACGTCTGCAGGGCCCATCCCAGCACCCTGACCTTTCCTGGGTTATCATGTTGGCAGCTTGACCACTCACAGGACTGCCTTCTACAGATGACTCAGGGTGACATCACTTGGATCCAGGCAACACAATTTTATTATGTTCACAGAGAGAGCTGGAGGAGAGAAGACTTGGTCCCTGGCCTCATATGGCTAGGAGTTTAGTACACAGTAAGTCTTTTCTATCCTTGGTCCTGGATTTTCCTATTGTGCCTGTTCCATTTTGTTAATGGACATTTCCACATGGAAATTCCTTTATTATTTCAAAACCAGTACTTATAAAAGTTTTTTTTGGTATGGATTGTGATAAGAGTTGTATGAGCCCCTAATAAAATGATTTAAAAAAAATAAAATAAAAGATTTTTTTTCTAACTAGATCTTTCCCCATCCTCTCTCTTTCTCTCTCTCTCTCTCTCTCTCACACACACACACACATTTCTCACAACTCCCATGGCTGTGAAATTAACCACCACCTTCACTGTCACCCAGATTTCCCCAAACCTTGGTATCTTCTTCTGTACCCTTTTCCGGTCTTCCTGGTAATGGCCCATCAGCGTGTTCTGTGGTTTTTCCTTTCACGGCCCCTCTTCTCTCTTCACTCGCTGGCTCTCACCCTCTCTGCCATCTCTGCTCTGTGAAGACCTGCCTGGCTTCCAGGGCTAGCATACTTCCTTTTCCTCTAGGACCTCAATTCCTCTGAACTTGGCCAACGTTTGCATGATCCTTGTTGTTGAGCCCGTACACGATCCTCTCGTCTGTCTTTTTCTGTGAGCATTTCACATGGTGTGAACATCTAGGCAGTCAGTCAACCAATCCGCCCTGCCCACGCCCCCTGCCTGAGCTTGGTCTTAGGTGGCTGGAGAAGATGCCCAAGAAAGAGACAGACACTCCCAGGAGAGCAAAGGTGGATAAATCGCAATAAGCTAAGAGCCCCAGACACTGAGCAAAAGCAATTGGGAAAAAACTAGAATCAAAGATCTGGTGAGAACTGTAGGAGAACATTGAGCGTGCTGGGCCTGGAGGAGTTCCAGGAAAGGGGATTCTTGGTTGTAGGTAGTGAAGCAGGGGACATATGAGGGAGGGGAGGAATAGATGTAGGGTAAAGGCAGAAAGGGAATGAATGAGAAGATGGGGGGAAATAACTCCCTCAAAAACCAAAAACAAACCCAAACCCATTGCCATTGAGTTGATCATGACTCATAGACACCCTACAGGGTTTCCAGACTGTAAATCTTTTTTAATTTTTAATTTTTATTAATCATTTTATTGAGGGGCTCTGACAAATCTTATAACAACCCATCATTCAGTTGTATGAAACACACTTGTACATAGGTTGCCACCATCATTTCCAAAACATTTTCTTTCTGCTTGAGCCTGTCTGAACTTGGAGCCCTCTGTATAAGCTCCTCATTTCCCCTCCCCTCGTTGAACCCTTGATAATTTATAAATTATTTTTATTTTCATATTTTACACCATCCACTGTCTCCCTTCACCCACATTTCTGATATTTGTCCCCCTGGCAGGGGGCTGTACATCAATCATTGTGATCAGTTTCCTCTTTCTGCTCCTTCTCCCCCTACCTTTTCCCTAACCTCATGGTATTGCTACTCTTATTATTGGTTCTGAGGGGTTTATCTGTCCTGGATTCTGTGTGTTGAGAGCTCTTATCTGTACCAGTGTACATGCTCCAGTCTAGCTGGATTTGTAAGATAGAACTGGGGTCATGATACTTGTACAGGGCGGGAGAGGAAGCATTAAAGAACTTGAGGGCCCTGACTGGCTCACCCCTTCCTTGTGGCTCTTCTGTGACGGGATGTCCAATGGTCTACAGATGGGCTTTGGCTCTCCATTCTGACTCCCCTCATTCGTATCAAAATGGTTGCTTGTTTTGGGTCTTCTGATGCCTAATACCTGAGCCCATCAACACCATGTGATCACACAGATTGGTGTGCTTCGTCCATGTGGGCTTTGTTGCTTCTCTGCTAGATGACTGCTTGTTTAATGTCCAACCATTAAGGCACCAGATGCTGTATCTTGTAATAGCCAGGCACCATCAGCTTTCTTCACCACATTAGCTTATGCACCCACTTTGTCTTCAGCGATGGTGTCAGAAAAGTGAGCATCACGGAATGCCAGGTTATTAGAACAAAATGTTCTTGCATTGAGGGAGGACTTGAGTAGCGACCCAAAGTCCATCTGCTACCTTAATATTTAACCAATAAATATATGCACATAGATCTATATCCATATTGTTATATATTAATCTATTTACACATGTACATACCTCTATAAATGTCTTTTGCTCCTTGTTCTTTCCTCTATTTCCTTTTACTTTCCTCCTGTCCAACTGTCATATTTGACCCTCATTGGGCTGTCTGTACTCCCTCTTGGCTACATTGCATTTAATCGGACCCCACCAGGCATTCTATGCCCTCCTCGCCATCAATTTTTGATATCTTGTTGTTCCCTTGTCCCTGGGTTTGCTGGCTCCTCGCTCCTTTTACCCCAGCTTCTCCTCTTCTCTGTCCCCTGGGAACCATTGTGCCATTGTTTTCTCCTCAGGATTTTTTATCCTGCCTATCTTATATAGATAGACATGGGGGGGGGAAAGAGGAAAAAATAGCCTATGGATAGTTCCAGGTCCGTCTGCTGACCTTTATGAAAGTCCTGGATCAATTATATATTACTGTGGTTATTTTGTAAGACTGTAAATCTTTATGGGCACAGACAGCCTTGTGTTTCTCCCAGGGAGCTTCTGGTGGCTTTGAACCACCCACTGACTTTGGGGTTAACAAGCCAACGCTTACCTCACTCCGAGATCAGTGCTCCTTAATACAGACTAAGGAAGGCTAAGGCAGAAGCTGGAGTGGGGTTCCCAGATTCCAGCCTGCCATGGGAGCCCAGCTTGTGGGGGAGCATCTGTTGCATCTCCTCCTCCCTGGCCCCATGCCCCTGACATGTCAGGGCAGGCTCTGCCTGGAGAGCAGTGCAGATCATTACAGAGCACTGTCGGGCTCTTGAACAATCTTGGTGAAAATCCTTCACACGTCTCTGCTGAGGCATGTGAGAAAGAGAGGAGAGTGCAAAGTTGCCTTTCCCCCAGAAATCCCACCATATGCTCCTATCTGACTGGCCAGAGAACACCATCCACCCAGCCCTGCCCAGGGTCTGCCAGGAGAGAGGGGAAGAACTGGGCTTGCCCTCAGGCATGTGCTCTCCTGAGCTAGGACCTGGGTTTGACTGGAGGGCTATCCTAGCATCACCTGTGTGACCTTGAACAAGTTACTGCATCTCTCTGCATCCTACATTTCTCTCATATAATGTGAGAGCATTAGAACATCTCTACCATGCCACCATTCTGAGCCTCGGGAAATGTTCAAGTCTCTTTCTAGAGCATTTTTATGATTTGGCCGCCGTGGTAGCTGATATTTAAGCATCGTTAGGCAGTGACAGCAGACAACCCTGACAATGGTCTGAGGTCTGGTGGGGGAGAGCTGGAAGCCAGCAGAGGCCATAGTTCTGACTTTAGGTCTGCCCTTAACCTTGCGTGTTCATGGTACCTGATGGGTTTGGACCTCTATTTCTCAACTCTGAAATGGAAGCATCGTCTCTATCTGACCTAATTCGCTGTGAAAAGCAGTGAGGTGTTTGGGGGAATGTTGGGAATCCTTTAAGGACTTTTATTCACATGTAAAAGCAAATAGTTTTGTTGACTACAAGGTAGAAAGGGAAGGGCAGACCCAGAGTTCTGGGTTGTTTCTGCTTGGAGAGCTAGCTAAGTGGATCCTGCCACGTGCCCAAGTCAGGAGAGCTGGATCTTCTCACCCAGGCAAGGGCCCCAGTGGCCAGGAGCTGAAGGTGCTGGAATTTGTCCAACACATACTGGTGATTGCCCCAGATAATTGGACTTCATGGCCTTGGACTCTTGGTTCTTTCTTTGGTGATTGGAGTTGAGTGGGGCCAGGCTTGGAGACCAGGAGACCCTACCTGTGGCAATAGGGAACACTCCCTTTCCGTTGCTGGCCTCTCTTCCATGGGGAGAAGGTGCAGTGGGCCTGGGATTTTGGAACTGCCCCGCTTTCCCGTCACCTTGCACCCCAATCCCAACTATCAGCTCTTTTGTGGTATATGACAGGGAGAAGGTCAGGGATATTGGAAGATTCTAGTCATTCATAGACAAGGGCAGCGGTCCAAGGAATGCCCTCCTTTGAAGTCTCTCCAATTGTCCCTGCATCCTTGGGCAGAGCACTATCCAGGCCAAGTGGACAGTGATCAAGAAATTCTGTACTCATTCCTCTTCAGAGAGCTGTGTTTACGTTTGAAGACATGTGTGCTAGAGAGACATGGGTGGTCGGAATGAAAGGACGGGCTGGGGTGGGGGTGGGGATGGATGGAAGAGTTGGGACAGAGGCAGAAATCCAACAACAAAATGAGGGCCCCCTAATCAAATGGATTATGGATGATACAGGACCCTGACTCATGATGAAGAAGAACATCCTCTGCCCACTGGCCTTCTTCATGGCCCCATGTCTGGTGCTGAGTGCTGGTGCTGAGTATCCTAGCAATGCAGCGGCCATGGTATTGACGTTTCAAGGCACAATGAGGGATTCTCATTTCCTTTGCAAAGGAGGTTGGAAGCTGAGGATGGGCTGCAATTGGACAGGAGATACTCAGAGAAAAAGCCAGGAAGAATGTAAGACAAAAGGGCTTGGGATCAAGAAGACTCCTTGCCCGCATTCTTTGAAAAAATGAACCTCCACATCCTCCTCCCCGTTTTACATTTCGAAAAGCATGTCCGATGTAAACAATTTAAATCGACACAATGTAGTGAATTATGGACATCCATCTTCAAGACCGTTTCCATCTGTGTCCTGTCTCCAGGGATAGCTACTCCCGCCACATGCTGCATACCCTTCCTCGGGCTTCACTTTAAAAAATAAAAATAGGGAAAATAGCTAAATCGTCTTAGAACTTACTGCATACTAGACATCGCAGCAAAGCTTTGCATGCAGGATTGTCTCCATACGTAGGTGTTCTTATTCAAACTGTGCAGACACCCCTCACAAATCTACACACACACACACACTGTTTGGTTATTGTTTTTAAACACAGGTCTATACTTAAGACTATTGCTTTGTGATTGCTTTTCGATGGACTGTGTCTTGAGAGCCCTGATATCTCAGAGTCTCTTGTTTGGGTCATTTTAAAAATTTTATTTATTTAAAAAAATCATTTTATTGGGGGCTCATACAACTCTTATCACGATCCATACATCCATCCATTGCGTCAAGCACATTTGTACATTTGTTGCCATCATCATTTTCAAAACATTTTCTTTATACTTGAGCCCTTGGTATCAGCTTCTCATTTTCCCCCCTCCCTGACCCACCCTTCCTCCCTCATGAACCCTTGATAATTTATACTTTTTCTTTTTCATGTCTTACACTGACCAATGTCTCCCTTTACCCACTTTTCTGTTGTCCATCCCCCTGGGAGGGGGTTATATATAGATCATTGCAATCGGTTTCCCCTTTCTCCTCCCACCTTCCCCTTCCACTCCTGGTATGGCTACTCTCAATATTGGTCCTGGGGGGTTATCTGTCCTGGATTCTCTGTGTTTCTAGCTCTTATCTATACCTGTGTACATGCTCTGGTCTGGTCAGATTTGTAAGGTAGTATTTGGATCATGATACTTGGGTCATGATTCATTGGTACTATACTGCACTGTCATGACTCAATGCTTCATTCTTTTTAATAGCCATATAGTAGTACCCCAAAGCACAGAGTCCTTGGTGGCACTATTAGTTAAGCATTTGATTACTAATGCAAGAGTTAGCAGTTCAAATTCACATGGAAACCCCTCGGAAGAAAGATCTGGTGATCTGCTTCTAAAAGGTCACAGCCATTGACAATTCTATGGCGCATAGGTCTCCTCTGAAAGCCATGGGGTTGCCGTGAGTTAGAATCAACTCCGCGGTTGCTGGTTCTCTTGTATATTATTCCCCAGTGTGGATGTGCCATATCACCATTTCTGTATTCATAGATTTTTGAGCCTCCATATTTATTATTTATCATAAAGCTGAGTTAGACATTCTTCTGCATATGTTTTGGGGCAGATGTGTAAGAATTTTATACGATAATTCCTTGAATGAATTCTCTGAATCACAAACCATGTGCATTTCTAAGCTTGTAAGATCACTGCATATTTATCCTGAGTTTAGATGTTGGCTCATTCTTTGTTTGGGGGTTTAGTTCTACCTGAGTTGGGAGGGGTAGAGGTTAGCAAGCTTTGGCCTTTCTGTTCAGCTCATGGATTACATAGTCCATAATTGGAAAACAAAGGGATGAATGGTAACAACAGCCTATTTCCATGTGCCAGGGCTATCATCCAAGCCAGGGGTCCTCATCACAAGACCTAGAGGAGTCCCCGGGTGCTCTGGGCCCCCAAAGTCCTACTGGCCAGGCCTGGAGAGCCAGCGGTAGCTCATTTGGTTGTGGAGCTTTCAATAAATGCATTCTGAAGGCAGGGTAACCTAGAGCCAAAGGATAATCCACAATTAATTTCTGCTTTGTTTGGAATTCATGAAATGATTAGATTTTCAAAGGAGATTGACCTACCCTTAGATGCTTGAATTTGACAGAGATTAAAAAGGTTTATTTGCATCCCCTGAGTACATTCCTGAAGTAGTACCACATCATCCTGAGGAAATAGAGGATGTGGTGTTGATGGTATCCATAATGTTGACCCATGCAGATTTCCACCAGGACAGACGCTTATTTGTGTGTGTTGTTGTGCCTGGAACAGAGCCTGGCATCCTCCATGGGTGCTTATTGTGGGGCAAATACACAGGCTTGGGAGGCAATGGAAAGGAACTCTATGGGTACTCTTCATTCATCACAGACTCCATTGAGTAACTGTAGAATGCTGGCCAATTTACCCTGTCTAGACCTGTTTTTACATCTGTAAGCGGGGTGTCTAAGGCTGTTGTTAGGTGCTGTGGAGTTACTCCCGACTCATCGCAATTCTATGTACAGCAGACCACCCTCACAATTGTTCTTATAGGTGAGCCCATTGTTGCAGCCACTGTGACAAACCATCTCATTGAGAGCTCTCTTTTTTTTTTTTTCCTGCTGGTCCACCTTCCAAGCATGATGTCCTTCTCCAGGGACTATTCTTTTCTGACAACATGTCCAAAGTACGTGAGTTGAAGTCTCGCCATCCTTGCCTTGAAGGAGCATTCTAGTGCACTTCTTCCAAGATTGGTCTTTTGGCAATCCATGGACATTTGATCTTCACCAACACCATAGTTCAGATGCACAGAGTTTTCTTCAGTCATCCTTAGTCAATGCCCAGCTTTCATATGCACATGAGATCCTTGAAAATACCATGGCTTGAGTCAGGTGCACCTTATTCCTCAAAGTAATATCTTTGCTTTTCAACACTTTAAAGAGGTCTGTTATTTATTTAGTCATGTCAGTTTTATTGGCACATAATCCACATATCATATAATACAATAGTTCAATCACATCAAGAAGAATTGTGCAATCATTACCACCACCAATTTTAGAAATTTTCTTTTTCATGGTTAAATGGCCTTTAAAATGAGTTGTGTAATCACAATAAGTTCTAGTGCTCCCTCCCCACTCCCACATTCTTTGTTTACTCCCAAAATCCCCTCATCCTCCCTATCTCCCACTCCCCACCCCTGCATCCCCTAGAAACCCTCGCATCAGTTATTTTCTCCATGCATCCACTCCTTCTGTGCTTCACAACCTGGAAAACACAACAGAAACAATAAAAAAACTAAAAAGGAATAAAGTGTTAAGGATAAAATTATAATAATAAAAAGATAAAAATACAAATAATGAATAAGAAGGGAAAAAAAACCCACCATAAATATTTAAAAAGCCAGAGAAGAATTTTTTCTCATGCAACAAGCAAAAGATACTTGTACCTATAACAAATTCAGGCTGGGCCAATAGGAAGATCTACTGACCAAGTATCAAGTACAATCCAGCATAATCAAAATTACAATGATCTCTGTCTGATAGTAAGGCTCTTTGAGACCCTTGCCTGTGGCTAGAGGGGCTCTGCCAGCGGCTTAATCTGACTGGATACTCTGCACATGGGTTTTGAGCTCCCACTGCCCTCCATAGCCTTCGACAAATTGGGTGTTCATAATCTTAACTGTGATACTTTTTCCTTCATCATATTTTAATTTTGTTATTGTCATCTTTGGATTACAAAGGCTGCTGTTTTTCTACCATGTGGACTTGGTTGGCTCCTTACTTATCTGGCTGCTTATTTGAATGCAAGCCTTTAAGACCCCAGACACTATTCTGATTGCTAGCGGGGCACCATCTACTTTCTTCACCACGCTTTGCTGTAGCGACCTTACCTTCAGTGATCATTTCATGAAGGTGAGTATCGAGATTTTGTGCGGCAGATTCACCTAATGCAACCCACGGTTTGATCTTTTGACAGCTGTTTCCATGTACATTGATTATGGATCCAAGTAAGACATAATCCTTGACAAGGGCAATCTTTTCTCCATTTATCATGATGTTACCTGTTGGTCCAGTTGTGAAGATTTTGGTCTTCTTTACATTAAGTTGTAATTCACACTGAAAGCTGCAATCTTTAATTATCATCAGTAAGCACTCCAAATACTCCTCACTTTCAGCAAGCCAGGTTGTGTTTGCTGAAACATATTGCTGGTTGTTAACACACTTTCCTTCCATCCGGTACCACAATCTTCTTCATATAATCCAGTTTCCCTGGATTATGTGACTTGCTCAGCATACAGATTGAATTAGTGTGGTAAGAAGATAGAACACTGACACACCCCTTTTCTAATTTTAAGCCATGCAGTATTCCCTGCTCCGTCAAATCACTGCCTCTTGATCCATGTACAGATTCGGCAGGACACAGTAAGTGTTCTGAAATTCCCATTTGTCTAAGGACTCTATAGTTTATTAAGATCCACACATTAAATGTGTTTATATAATCAGTGGAACATAAGTAAACACCTTTCTGGTATGCTCTGCTTTCAGCCAAGATCCATCTGACACCAGCAATGATATGCTTTGTTCTATGGCCTCCTCTGAATCCAGCCCGAGCTCTGGCAGCTCTCTGTCAATTGCTGCAGTTGTTAGTTAGATGATCTTCAGCAAAATTTTACTTGCATGTGATACCAATGATATTGTTCTATACTTTGAGCCTTTTGTTGGATCACCTGTCTTTGGGATGAGTACAAATATGGATCTCTTCCAGCCAATAGGCCAAGAAATTGTCTTCAAAATTTCCTGGCATAGACAAGGACATGTTTTCAGTACTTCATCAGCTTGTTGAAACGTTTCAGATGGTATTCCATCAATTCTTTAGAGTCTTGATTCTGTTTCATGATTTCAGTGCAGCTTGGACTTCTTCTGTCAGTACAATTGGTTCTTGCTCATACCTCTTGAAATGTTTGAATGCTAACTAATTCTTGTTACAGTGATTGTACATTCTTTCCTTTTAATCATTTTATCGGGGCTCTTACACCTCTTATCACAATCCATACATGCATCCATTGTGTCAAGCACATTTGTACCTATGTTGTCATCACCATTTTCAAACATTTTCTTTCTACTTGAGACCTTAGTACCACCTCATTTCCTCTCCCCATCCTCCCGCCCTCATGAACCCTTGATAATTTATACGGTATTTTTTTCATGTCTTACACCGACCGCTCTCTCTCTTCACCCACTTTTCTGTTGTTTGCCTCTTGGGAGGGGGTTATATGTCAGTCATTGTTATCGGCTTCCCCTTTCTCCCCCCACCTTCCCCTTCCTCTCCTGGTATTGCTACTCCCATTATTGGTCTCTAGGGGTTTATCTGTCTTGGATTCCTTGTGTTGTGACCTCTTCTCTGCACCAGTGTACATGCTCTGGTCTAGCCAGATTTGTAAGGTAGAATTGGCATCATGATAGTGGGAGGGAGGAAGCATTAAAGAACTAGAGGAAAGTTATATGTTTCATCGTGCTATACTGCACCCTCACTGGCTCGTCTCTTCCTTGTGACTCTTCTGTAAGAGGATGTCCAATTGTCTACAGATGGGCTTTGGGTCTCCACTCCACCCTCCCCCTCATTCACATTGATATGATTTTTTTTCCTGGGTCTTTAATGCCTGATACTTGAACCTACCGACACTTCATGATTCCATAGGTTTGTGTGCTTTTTCCATGTGGCTTTGTTGCTTCTTAGCTAGATGGCCGTTGTTTATCTTTAAGCCTTTAAGACCCCAAGCACTATATCTTTTGATAGCCGGGTACCATCAGCTTTCTTCACCACATTTGCGTATGCACCTATTTTGTCTTCAGTGATCATGTCAGGGAAGGTGAGCATCACAGAATGCCAGATTATTAGAACAAAGTGTTCTTGCATTGAGGGAGTACTTGAGTGGAGGCCCAATATCCACCTGCTGCCTTAATACTTAACAAATAAATATATGTACATAGATCTATTTCCCAATCATTATATATAAATATATTTACATATGTGTATGCCTGTATTTAGACCTCTATAAATGTCCTCTGTATATTCTTTCTGTCTTTTTTTGATGCTTCCTTCACCATTCAATATTTTGTCCACAGAATCTTTCAATAGTGTTAACTGAGGTTTGGAATGCTTCTTTCATTCTTTTGGTTTGTTTTTCCTTCTGGTTTTCAAACTCTAGGCCCTTGTACATTTCATTATAATATTTTAGTTTTTCTTCTCAAGCTGCCCTTGAATGTTCTGTTCAGCTTTGATTTCATCATTTCTTCCAATAGCCTTAGCTAGTCCACGATGAAGAGCAAGTTTCAGAGTTTCTTCTGACATACACTTTGATCTCGTCTTTCTTTTCTATGTTTTTAATGACCTTTCACTTTCTCCCTGTGATTGTTTTTTACGTCATCCACAGGCCATCAAGGTTTCTGTCATTAGTGTTTAATGAATCAAATCTGTTCTTGAGATGTCCTAGAAATTCAGGTGGGATACATTCAAGGTCATATTTTCACTCTCGTGGACTTATTTTCCTCTTCTTTTTAAAAAAAATCATTTTCTTAGGGGCTCATCCAACTCTTATCACAATCCATACACACATCAATTGTGTAAAGCACATTTGTACATTCATTGCCCTCATCATTCTCAAAACATTTCCTCTCCATTAAGCCCCCGGCATCAGGTCCTCATGTTTCCCCTCCCTCCCCGCTCCCCCTCCCTCATGAGCGCTTGATAATTTATAAATTGTTATTTTGTCATATCTTGCCCTGTTCCACGTCTCCCTTCACCCACTGTTCGGTTGTCCGTCCCCAGGGAAGAGGTCACACACAGTTCTTGTTTCCCTCTTCTTCAGCTTCAACCTGAACTTATAAGTGAACAGCTGATGGTCTCCTCTCCTGTCTGCCCTTGGCCTTGTTTTAGTTGCCAAAATTGAGCTTCTCCAATGTCAATTCCCACAGATGGAGTGGATTTGAGTTCTGTGAATTCCATCGTCACCAAGTCATTGGTCTTGCAAAATTCTATCACATGATCTCCACCTTCATTTCTATCACCAAACCCATGTTTTCCAACTACCTTCTTTTATCTTTGTTTCCAATGTTTGCATTCCAATGGCCAATAATTATCAATGTATCTTATTGCATGTGCGATCTCTTTCAGACTGAGGCATTTGTAGAATTCTTCAGTTTCCTCACTAGCTTTAGTGGTTGGTGCATATATTTGAATAATAGTTGTATTGATTGGATTTCCTGGTAGGGTGGAGAGACAGCATCCTACTGCAGACAGCATTATACTTCAAGTTAGATCTTGAAATATCCTTAGATATGAGAAGTGGCAGTTCTAATAGTGCCACTTAGGATAGTATTGAGGAGTCCTGGTGGAAGAGTGGTTAAGCACTTGGCTGCTAACTGAAAGACTGGTGGTTCAAACCCATCAACTACTCACAGGAGAAAGATGTGGCAGAGTGTTACCATAAAGATTACATCCTTGGATGTAATCCTGTGGGGGCAAGTCTACCCTGTCCTATAGAGTTATTATGAGTCAGAATTAACTTGACATCAATGGGTACTATAGCACTGCTGTGAGGACTATATCATTAGAATTCATGCCAGTTGTCAATTTAATGACAATCAACTCTTCTCCAAACGTCTCAGGATTTTCTCCTCAAGACTCTTTGAACCTGTGTCCGCATCATCTTATTTCCCTGAAATGTTTTCCTTCTTTGAGCTGCTGTGGTCAGTTTCTGCTGAGACCCATGGCGAGCCGTGTACAACAGAACACGGTGCTTCCAAGTACTCCATCGTCCTCACAATCACTGGACTGCCGGAGCCCACTTTTGTGACCACTGTGCGTTTGGGTTGCCTTTGCTCACCGTCCTGCGCTCCATTGGATAAAATTCTATGGTGGTCCCAAGAGTCTTCCCTGGTGACTATTTGGAGGTTAGTGGCGTGATATTTCTTCCTAGTTTGTCTTAGCCTAGAAACTCTACTGGAGCCCGTCTGCCATAGGTGACCCTGCTAGTTTTTGAATACCGGTGGGATCACTTCCAACATCGCAAGCAACATGCAAGCCAACCATTAAGACAAACTCACAGACAGGGAATTTGAAACTGCCCTAGAAGGTCCCTTAAGCTATAATTTCTTCTGTATGTTAGAAACCAAGTTCAGAGTGTGGTGCCTGTTTGGCCAGTGGAGGTAGTCATGGAGGGAGGTATAGTGCCAGCACCAACTTTGTACCTAACCCACACCCTGCAGTTTTCCGAATCCCCCAATGCTCAGACTGCAGATGCCCCAGGACCTCAGTGCACACCCGCTCCTCACTTTGAGTGTCTCCAGCTGCAGGTCTACCCTTGATTTGCTAACGCTGTGATCACTGGGCACTGCAGGGTGTCCTCGTTGCCACTGATGGGTCTGTGGGGTCTGTGAACAGGATGGGATAACTATTCCAAATCCTTCTAGGAAAAAGCGAGAAGAGAGTGACTCTCAAGGAGTGCCTACTATGTGCCAGGGACTTGGAGTGTTCATGGTGACTGTTACCATTGAAGGATAAGTATGACTGCATGTCTAAGTCACTAGCCTCTGTTACATAGCATGGCAGTGTGAACCCAGGTCAGTGCTGCCTCGTTTGGGAGTGCAGAACTCTGCTTCCTGAATGTGGCTGCAGTGTGGGTTGCCAACACCCCCTCTTTCAGCCCTGGTCGTCTTGCTCTGGCAGCTTCATGTTCCGGGGCTACGCATGGCCTGAGAAGAAGAGAGGCTGAAATCTTATATAATTACCCAAATCATGGCTCCTAAATGGCCTCTGATTACAGCACTAAAGCCCCTTTCTGCAGCGCAGCCCAAGCTCTTGCGAATAGAGCTTCGGCCACTTTGTGCAGGCTTCTTTTCTCTTAAAGTGAAGGAGATGGCTTATCCGCATGCAAAGTAGGTCAGAACCTTCGCAAAGATCGTTTCAAACACTTGGCTTTTTTGAAGTCCTGCTACGCAACTCCTTTTGCTTCTGCTGTCTTTGCCCCTTCCCTCCCACCCTTCTCCTTTTCCCAAGGCTCAACGACATCAGATGGCTCTGAACGACAGCGACAGTGAGAGCTGCACACGATAAGCTCAATTATAAATAATGCCCGGCCAGCCCAGCTGGGCCACGCGTGCTGACAGCAGCCAGGCAGCCCCAACCCAGCGCCTCCTGCCCCAAACCACTTCACAGCATCATGGACATCTGCCCAGTCGCATGACAAATGCCTGCCCTTGTCCTTCGCATCCTCCGGGCCCCCAACCCCGTAGAGGGTGGGAGAGCTGGAATTATACCTCTGCCTGGGAGGCATTGGCCTGCGTTTGTGTCACTCATTAGTAGTCTAAACTTGCAACAAGCATCTACCTGGAGGGAAATCGACTCAGCCGCAGCTCTTTGGAGTTTTGCCTACTGGGTTGCTGTCTTGGGGACTGTCTCGATCCCGTGTGCCCTTCCGTTTCCATCTGTTGAGTCCCACCCTCCTCAAGTGTAGGCGGGAATCCCTGAGATTATATAGACATCAAGGATGCTTTTCAGTTGGATATCTATGAAGGCGGTCACACCCAACCCCACATGAGACCCTTACTCCAATCCAGAGTGGGAGGAGGAGCTGGTACTCTGTCCCCATTTGATAGATAAGGAGGCTGGGCCTAGAGAGCCTAGTGAGATGGCTACTGGGGTTGAAGGCCACAGGGCCCACGGGGACTGGCTCAGGGACCAGAACCCAGGGCTGCTGAGTGGGGGTCTCTTTGTCTTACACCTTAACATCTGGAAACAGATATGCTTGTGTGTGTGGTCACACTGTGTGCTCACAGATGAAAAAAAAAGGGATCAAGATGAATTTGTTCATTCAATACTGAATATCTTATCTTGGTGAGCACCAACTAGAGTCTTTTTTTTTTTAAACATTTTATTAGGGGCTCATACAACTGTTATCGCAATCCATACATGGATTTTGAGTGGCCATCTATGGAGTACTAGTGGTCTCTCCCTGTCCAGGGGATAGAAGAGTGACAATAATCAAAGATGCATGAAAACATTGGTCCAATGGATTGATGGACCATGAAAATATTATTTTTGGTGGTTTTTTTGACCAGAATTCATGGCCCATTACCACTACCACTACAAAATGCTCTGACAGGGATCATATTAGAAGGTTCTTGATTGAGTGGGAGAAACAAAAGTTATAAAAGAGACCAGGCTTACAGGTCAGATAGAGTGTGGGAGAACCCTGAGCCTGTGGCTCTTTGAACTCACTCCCGGGACTGGTTTTTCAACCAAAGGAGAGACTTGCCTCTATGGGTAAAAAGGGTACTCAGGAGGGACCCTTGCGAACTCTCAACAGTTGGTGTTCACAAAGGGCAGCAGGGTCATTAGGAAAGAAGGAAGATGGAAACAGGAAACACAGGGAGAGGGTGGGACAAGCGATGGTTCCTTGTGGGGATTGCAATCAATGACATGAGACAACATGTGTATGAGTTGTTGAGTGGGAAATAGATCTGCTCTGTAAACCTTGACTGAATTCACAATTAAAAAAAAAAAAAGATGGATTGGCTCTTGGCAGGAGGTGCTAGTCCAGCCTGGTGCTCAATGTGATTCCCCCCCAGTAGTATCTCCCTTCCCCCTTCATCGGCCCCTTCTGGTCCAGATGGGTTCCGCTCAGTTATCCCCTGGATAGTTATCTTTCACCTGTGCAGGCTCACTCTGGGTCATGAAACGAGTCATTCTCCAGGAAGGGCAATGTCTGCAGAGGTCTTCTGAGGAGGCATTGCTGTAGACACTCCAGGGGAGGCGGGGAGCAGGCAGAATCTTGTTTCTTTCCTGTGATGGATTGTTATTGAGTATTGGCCACATGCCAAGGTGGGTCTGGGTGCCCAAGGTCCAATCATGAACAGAATAGCCCCCATTCCTGCCTCCATGGACTGTACATTCCAGTGAGGATAAAGAGCAAAATAACCCAACAACAGATAAATAAGTGCATGTACAGGTGAGAAAGGGTTAAAAAATATCTATAGGGCTGGCGGCAAGTGTCAGGTGGTGAGTGCAATGCTTGATAGAGAGGCCAAGAAGGCTTCGAGAAGGTGAGTTCAAGATATCAGCCGGAGGAAGGGAGCCGTGAAGACATTTGGGGACGAGTGCTCCAGGCAGAGAAAGCAGCAAGTGCAGAGACCCCGAGGCCCAAGTGCACTGAGGTCCTGGCGGAGTGAGAAGGGGGTCCTGAGACTGGAGCTGAACAAGTGAGGGTGAGCAGAGTGAGAGAGCAGGAAGTCCTGAGTTGGGGTCATGGGATAAAAACCTTGGCTGTTCCCAAGAGTGAGATGAAAGCAGAGGACTGAGTATCTCGCACACACGAGTAGCAAGTGGTCCTTCTTCCTGGGCGATTCTTTGGGTTGCCTCCCTCCCCTAGCCTCCTGATTCACTGCTCTTTGCTAGGTGGATGCTGAGGATCGAATTGCGTCCCTCACTCCCAAAATAGGTGTTGTGATCCTTACACTTGTCTTTGTATAGCTGGCCCTATTTGGAGAAAAAAAAAACTTTTCCCCTCTATTATGTTAGAGCTTATTATCAGAGTAGGATTAGTCCTAAATCTAATCACTTCTCAGGTATAAAAAGCCAAATAGTCAGTGACACACCTTGGGGAAGATGCCATATGCAGATGGACACCTATCTGTAAGTCCAGGAACCCCAAAGATTACCAACTAGCTACTAGATGCTACATAGATGCAGTCAACCCCCTCCCTTGAGCCACAGTCTGAAATTGGACTTCTTGCCTCCCAGGCGGTGAGGAAATAAATGGCTGAGGGGTTTTTGTTTTTGTTTGTTCTTTTTAAAAAAATATCATTTTGTTGCTCGGGGGAATTTTTACACAGTAAATTGGGTTCCGGTTTGATCATTTCTACACAAACTGTCCAAGGCTATTCGATTTTTCACACCATGTCAGCATTCTCTTTCATTGTTCCCGTTCCGTCCCCACTGCTTAGTGTCTCCACCCTTGCTCCTCACACCTTTGCGTTAGGGCAAGTGCTGACCACTTGGTCACAAGGCCCCTCCATCTTCATTTTTAAGTTACTAAAATATGATGTATGCCTGTACTTCATTGTTTATTCAGTCGTTGGAGGGAGTTATTTATGTCAGTTGACACATATGCTTTCTATTTTAGATGGGGAGCTTTTAAAAAGCAGATATCCAGTGTGATCAATTTAATGTATTGCAAATGGTGAAGCACTTGAAGTCCTCACTGGAAGGCTGGCTGTGCCCCAGCTACCCAGAGGAGACTCGAAAGAAAGGCCTGGCAATCTATTTCTAAAAGGGCACAGCCCCTGAAAACCGTATGGGAAATCGTTGTACTCTGAAACACAAGAAAAAAAACTGGGATAGTAGGAACCAGCTCCATGACAACAGCCTTAACAAAACCCATGACACGAATAGTAAGAGCTATGAAGGTCTGTCCTTCAAAGTGACTCGCTCATGGCTTATTTTATACGGCAGCACAATGTTTAAGACACAGGCTTGGACCAGTGGAGGGCAGTTCAGTTCCTCTGGTGGGGGCACTTGTGGTCCAATTGCCCTCTTGCCCCCGGAAAAGACAGCTAAAGGACCTGTCTGGAGGTGTCCCAGTTGTGCATTCGCTCTGCAAGGATTCTGGGGATGCAGGGGCTGAGGCGGCGCCAGCCTGGAGCCTTCCCTCCCCAGCTGTGCAGGCCGTGTGGGTCTGCACACATCCCGTTTCTCCATCTTCCCACCCTTGGGGCGCCCGGCATGTATCCTGCCTGTGGATCCTCTCTAATGGCTGCGAGATGAGGGCAGGCGCGCCGCGGAGAGGCTGGGGGTGTCGGGCAGGCCCGAAGATGCCGGATTTCTCACTTCGCCTGCTTGCTCCCTTTCTCCGCGCCCCCCTCCCCCGCCCCTCTTCTCACCCCTCTGCGGAAGAGAAGGCAGTGCAAGCGTGAAGATTGCTGGATGCCGGGACACTCCCAGACTCCTCCTTTTCTGACTCAGAAGCGACAGTCTTTCCTAATCCTGTCCGCAGCCCTGGCTGTTCCTGGGTGTCCTGGCTCTGCCACCCCTGGCTCCCCTTCTCTTATGCAGAGGTGTCTCCTGGCTCCCCAAGGGCCTTCCTGGTCCGTTCACACAGAGACGAGTTTCCTGGACTGCTCGAGGGGGATTGGCTGCCTTGTGATTCCTAAGGGACCCTAGGTCTGTTGGGAGGTGGGGATGAGGGTGGCCTTGAAGGTATCTCTGTGTTGCCAATTTCTCTTTCTTTTCTTAAATACAAACTTTATTTCTTGACCTAAACTCCATCAAGTGCAAGACAAAATCTTAATTGGGAATTTAACCATGTCAATGCATCTCTTTTACACTACTTACTGAAGAAAAATGGGTGCCTTGAGAATGTTAATCTTTCTTTTTAAATTTAAATTTAATTAAAAAAAATCATTTTATTTGGGGCTCTTACAGCCTTATCCCAATCCATCCATCCATTGTGTCAAGCACATTTGTACATATGTTGCCCTCATCATTTTCAAAACATTTTCTTTCTACTTGAGCCCTTGGTACCAGCTCATTTCCCCTTTCCCCCACCTTCTCTTCCTTATGAACCCTTGATAATATATATATATATTCCATGTATATTGCCAATTCCTGCCATGTATCCCGGCGTCGAGGGCCCAGGCCTTGTGGCCAACGATGGAGGTGTCTGCTTTTCAGAACTCCAAAGTTCCAGCTCACGTTTACATTCCGAGCACATGGCTCTGAACTCGTCCCTCCGTAGAGCGAGAGCCACCTTGGGTTTCCTGTGGGTGCTCCATCCCTCGTTCTCTCTCAGAGACTTCCTCTGGTGGACCCAGGCACAGGAGGGGCATGGGCACCATAGAAGGTCAGGGTTATCCGAGTCCTTCCAGGGAGGTAAGGTGGGGTTCTTTTGTCTGAGTAGATGCCTCTTCTGTTTAAGAGAGCGCAAGAAGAGAGAAAATGAAAATGAAACACTGGCACCCTCTCCCCCTGAGCTCTGAGTCCCAGGTGAGACAGGGAGCTCACAGCTCCTTTTGTGTGGCTGGCGAGGCATCTCCATGGTGATGCCCTAGGCTTCTCAGAGCTGGGGACCAGCCTCCCGCTGTGGCATTCCGAGTTGTGGTATCAGGGACAGGTGGGGCTTGGGCCGGAGCTCCCCAGTGAAGGGCGGCCTGTCCAGCTTCTGCAAGAAGAGCGACAGCTTTGGTGCCAGGGTCCAATCCAACAGCTCATCTGTCTTGTGGCGTTCGGGACTGCCCGTCACTTTGCTTCCTGCATCCTCTCCCCTGCCCTGTGCCCTGGACACAAAGCAGCTGCAGCAGCCTAGCCTCACCTCCACGCGCTCCCCTCGCGGCTTCCCACCTCCGTGAGTTTGCTTGGCTGTGCCTCCGCCTCTTGGAGTTTCACTGGCTTGCCTCCAGAAGCGCCTTCTCTGGGAAGCCTTCCCCATAGACAGACCCCTGAGTCCTCAGCCGTTCCCTTCTTCTCAGGCCCGACAGCGCCCTCTCTCGCTCTGGTTTGGCTCTGCTGTGGGGAGCATACAATGACCTGCACCCTGCACTCTTTGTACCAGAGGCAGGTGGCCAATGGGGAAGGCACAGGCCTGCCCTGGGTTTGCATCACAGCTCAGCACTTCACAAAAAGCGTCTAGAGGACGAGCTTAGCCCGGATGCTCCCTTGGAGACAAGGATGTGGAGACTGGGTCTCACAGACTCTGGGCATGTTGTCAGGAGAGACCAGTCCCCGGAGAAGAACATCACGGTTGGTGAAGCAGAGGTAGAGTGGCAGAAAAGAGGAAGGCCCTTCCTGCCATGGGTGGACACTGCGGCTCAGCACAGGCACAGTGGGGAGAATGGCGCCGAGGCGGGCGGTGCTTCATTCTGTGGGCACAGGGGCCGGGTGGGTTGGAATGGACTCGGCGGCACCTCCTGACAACAAGCACACGGGACGGGTGCCACCTGCCACTTGCCTCACAGAGGTGCCAAGCAACCAGCGGGCCTCAGTGTCTTCCTCTGCAAAACGGGGAGCTTAGTAACTCCTTACAGACCGGCGAGAATTACATGAATGGTCCTAATGAAGGCGATGGGGCCTGGTTACAGGGACGGATGTGTCCCTTGTCTCTCTTTACCCCCGGCCCGTTTAGATATTATTATGAACGAGACTTAAAAAATTCATGGAAAAAATGGAACTGCAAGACGACGGACTGTTTCCACGCACCGGTTGCAGCCCCCCAGGGCTGTTGCCTCTGGCGGCCCTTTGCACACACATGTAGTTGGGAGCTGTTTTCTTGTTGGCTTCCTTCACGATGCTCTTGGAAGAAGTCAGGGGACGGACGTTGCCTCCCCAGGTCTGGGCACAGAACCTGGACAAGTAGGTGCTATGGAATATTTGAGAACTAGCGCTCCCACCAACCACCAGGCAATATGCTCCTGGAAGGCTGGGACCCTTTGAGTCTTTAAATCTCTAGGCTCCCGTGCATGGACTAGAGGCTCTGGAAATGGCTTCTTGGAGAAGGGCCCTTGGTTGGTCACCATGGGGATGCTACCCAGGCGGCCAGCCACACACAAAAGAAGCTGTGAGCTCCCTGTCTCACCCGGGATGCCAAGCTCAAGTGGCTGAAGTGTTTAATTTCCCTCTTGGTCTTGCTTTCCCTCAGGGGAGCGACTGAAGAAGCCCTCTCCTGTGTGCACGTTAGGGCCTGCAGAGGGGCAGCCTCTGGCATTGTGGAGGGAGGCATTGGTGGTTCCACGGTAGAATTATTGCTTTCTACACTGGAGCCTGAGGAGCCCTGGTGGCCTAGCGTTTATCCCTTGGGCTGTTAACTGCAAGGTAAGCAGTTCGAGACCACCCACCACTCCTTGGAAGAAAGAGAGGACTTTCTACTCCCATAAAATTACAGTCTTGGAAACTCACAGGGGCAGTTCTACCCTGTCCCATAGGGTGGCTGTGAGGCTGCGCCAAGTCAATGGCAGTGAGTGTGTTTGTTGACGTTTATACTGGGGGCCTGGTTTCAATCTCTGGTCAATGCACCCACTCACCTAGCAGTGGAGGCTTGTTGTGATATGGAACAAGTCTCGGCAGAGCTTCCAGGCTAAGACAGACTAGAAAGAAAGGCCTGCTGATCTCCGTCTGAAAATCAGCAGGCCCTATGGGTCATACCTATCTGGTCTATAGCTGATCATGGGAATGGTGTAGGGCCTGGCCGTATTTGGGGTCACTGTGAGTCAAGAACCAACTCCTGGGCAGCTTACAAGAACAGCAGCACAGTTCTGGAGGCAGAAGGCTGGGCCATACAATTCCTTCAGCATTTCTTCTGCTCCTGGAGTTTGTGATCTCTAGAAGGGGGAGCCCTTGCTTCCAGATCTCATTAGGCAGCCCTCGCGAGATGCACCTGTGGGGCCAGATGGAGGGCATCAGATCTACCTTCCAGGAGAAGGTGGGGGACCAGGAGCTGGGCAGGTGCACTACTGGCTGGCATTAATTCATTAATTCCCGTGAGCATCACTGATGTTGGGGCAGACTCAATTTTAAGTTAAGTGGAAATATTTTGATTTGAATTAATGTACCTCAGATCTGGTAAACACACAGAGTATATTACTACACTCTCTGGAAATGTACAGTCCGATCAGCAAGCAGATTAGTTTTAAGTGAAAAGGCACTGGCAGACGCTTACATTCATTGACTTGTTGAGAACATCTAGATTTGGACACAAATGCACTGGAACGCTAGTTCAGTTTGGTGTCTCGGCCCATCCGCACGGAGAAGCTATTGATTTTAGTTGATATGCATTGATTCCCAGAAAACAGGATGGCTTTTGAAAATGAACTTCCAGTAATTTCAGGGAGAAGCTGGCGCGTTTGTCTCTACGCGAGGCAGGCTTGTTTTGTTAATCGTGTGTCTGCGCCTGGAAGGAACGAGCAGCAGACAAATATCTTTGTAGGAATTAAAATGCATTGATTCTTGGAGGGAAATGATGGTTTCTGTTGAAAGCTTTTTGGAGATGTTAGCATGCAAGACTTTGAATAAAGCCTTTGTTCAGTGCCCCTTTCCTCTCTGCCTTCTGCTGTACCCCAAAAGGTGGCAATTTGAGCCCATCTGAAGTTGGAGGTGGTGGTGGGTGGGTGGGGCACAGCAGGAGGAGGGGAGGAGTGCACTGTGGATCCCCTGCAGTAGAGTGTGAGCCTGAAGCTGCTCTTCTCCAGGGAAAGGGCCATTGAAAGGGTTCAATGCTGTTGATCTGGTAACGAGGCAGAGACAGATAGAATCAGGTGCCCTGGTAGAACAGAAGGAGGAGGATATAAAGCTTCCATTGTTAGATGAAATGTGAATAAAAAGGAGGGGCTTTGGGGTAGGGGGTGGGATGCAGAAATAGGGTGTGTGTGTGTGTGTGTGTGTGTGTGTGTGTGTGTGTGTCGTGTGGTTTTGTTCCTTTGGTCCTGGACTGAAGAGGAAGTGGTTCAATGATAATAATCAAAATGATGCGGGAGTGAGTTATCTCACTTTTGTACCATCTGAATGAGTTGGACATGAACCAGAGGTGTAATTTAGGCATTTCTCACCCTCGTTAATGAATAGCTCCCATGGGGTGTGCAGACAGCAGGGCTGGAGAAATGATTCCAGGAGCCAGGAAGGAAGCGATTGGCCCGGAACTTATTTTTCATGTGTAGAGACTCCCTGGACCTTGCTGGACCCAAGCCACTTAGGATAACTTAGAGGGCTGATCATTATGTTAACTCCTCTTTAGCCACTCCTAATTTTTCCCCAGCCTCCAAACAGATCTGTGGTGTGGGCTCAGCCCATCTGGGGTGTGCTTGTTGACTAAAGGTGGGGTAGGAAACGGTGGACCAGTTGCCAAGGTAACTGCTCATGGAAGCTAAACCTCCTGCAAGGGCAACAGAAGGGAAGATGCTATAAACGATCTTAGAGAAGGGCTAATTGTGCAGCCTCTGCTTTTCACCTCTGGCTGCAGCTGCTACACATCCACTTGCCCCAGACAAGAGACTCTGCTCCATCCCTTGTATTCCTCTCCACTCCCTTCGACTCACGTCAGAAAAGGCGCTGCGTAGACAGTGTTGTGGATTGAACTCTACTGACCCCAGAGTGTGTGCACTTGAATCCTCACCTCTGAGCCTATAAATATAATCCAGTTTGGAAATAGGATTTTCTTTGTTATGCTAATGGGGTCATGATCCCTGTAGGGTGTGTCCTAAACCTCATCACTTCTGACTAATGGAACTGCATTGACGTGGGCTGGAAGGGATTGACTGAATCCTTCCGTCTAACTCTTTATCCGTCTCCGCTATGCAATATCTTATGCCAAATGCAGTCTCTGCATGAATACCTCTGCTTATGGATGGAAGGCTACCTGGCGGGTGGTCCTCTGTCCATAGTCAATACAAAGTGCCTTCCTGCCCACCTTCGACATCTCAGCCCCGTGTTGTGGCTCGCCCTTCGCTGGGGCAGTGCAGTGTCATTCTTCCCTCCCAGGACTGTCTTCGGGTATTCCAAGATAGTTAGGATGCCTCCACTGAATCGTCACTAAGCATTCTAGGTTCTTCGGCCATTTCTCATATAATACAGCTTCAGAGAGATCCCGTCAACATGTCAACCATGGAAATAGCCATCAAGAAATCAAGCCACATATCGCAGTGGCCAAATCTGCTGCCAACGATCAATCTAAAGCAGCGGTTCTCAACCTGTGGTCGTGACCCCTTAGGGGGTCGAACGACCCTTTCACAGGGGTGGACTGATTAATAACAGTAACAAAATTATAGTTATGCAGTAATTTTATGGTTATGAAAATAATTTTATGGTTTGGGGGGTGCTCACCACAACTTGAAGAACGGTATTAAAGGGTCAGGGCATTCGGAAGTGTTACAAAACAAAGATGTCACCCTGAAGATTAAGGTGTGTCAGATCCAAGGTATTTCACTCACCTCATCTGCATGTGAAAGCTGGCTCACCAGGCAGAATGGATGCATTTCAGTGGTGGGCTGCAAAGCACAATGAGCATCCCATGGACTTTGAGAAGGACAAAAACAAAAGAAGAACTCCATGTTGGAAGCAGTGCAGCCAGATGCTCCTTAGCATCAAGGATGCTGGGCCTTCATCGCATGTATTTGGGACCTGGATTCAGGTGGAATCAGCCCCTCGAGAAAGAAGTCATGCTTGGTAGAGAGCAAAAAGGAGGAAGTGGATCAATGAACTCGATTGACACCGTGGATGCGATGATGCGCTCAAACAGAGCCACAAGTACGAGGATGGCAGAGGACCAGCAGCGGTTTGTTCTGTGCTCCAGGGTCTCTAAGAGGTGGAGCAGACCCAGCAGCACCCACAGCAGCAGCAACCAGCATATGCATGGCTGGAGACATAATTTGTGAGCGCCCCACCCCCCACCCCACCCCCGGCACAAAATGAAACTGTGAGACCTTTGGTTAAAAATGTGTCTAAAGAATTTCCAGGTGGTGACACCAGAACATGGATCCAAGAACAGGACCCTTCCGAGGGTCCTTTGCATTTGCACAGTTTCTCTGCCCTGTCTGTACAGGACGGCCTTCTCCAGATTCAGCCTGCAGCATCCTTCTGAGACAATGCCCCATTTAAGGCCAAGGCAGAAGTAGTGTCAATGACTACCATGCTGTCCCCCTGGACATATCCTCTTGGACATATTCAACTGTTACTGAAACAGTTGCCAACCGTATTAGCTTTGCCAGCAGTCAAAGTCTATAGGTGCGTTATATTCAGTGTAATACCCACTCTAACTTCTAAGCTTGATCCATACCTCATACCTGCAGCAGCTAGTCCATTGCTCCCCCATTCCTGTACAGTGGCAAGAATCCATAATAAAGGACTTTGCTTCGCCTACAGAATCCATCCCAGTGCCCAAAACACTTGCATTGCGGATTAAGCAATTCATTCCTTCATTCTATCAGCAAACTTTCACTGAATGTCTACTATGCTCTGCATAGAGTGATGTGAGTCAAGATACTATAGACTGATCCCTGGCCTTAGGGAACTCCTAGTGTAGTGTAGAAAGATATGTACACAAAACAACAACAAACCCATTGCCATCCATTCGACTCCAACGATGGCAACGTGGGTGTCGCTCCATGAGGTGCCAGAGAACTGTGCTCCCTACGGTTCTCGATGGCTGGCTTCTCAGAAGTAGATGTCAGGACTGGCTTCTGAGGGGCCTCGGGGTGGACTCAAAGATCCAGCTTAGCCATCAAGAGTGATAACCATTTGCCCACCCCGGGACCCATTGAAGTAATAAGTGCAAAAATAATGGGAAAGCACTCCCCGTGGGAAGTCGTAGGTCTCCCCAAAGAGGCAGCATCTGAAACAAATTTTAAAGCACGAGTAGAAGTTGGATACGGGGTAAAGGCTGGTGAGATGGCCCAAGTTCGGGCAGTCTAGTTTCTACTTGTTTCAACGCTCACCTCCTTTCTTTGGGCCATCCTTTTGATGAGCTTGGCCCTTGTCTCTCCCCATGGATCCAGAGCCTGTGCCCTCTCTGGGGCCTTCCTCCCAGGCAGCCTCCGCTGCCTTGAGGAGAAGACACTGCTGGGTTTTGCTGCAGCTTTAATTTCTTGACATCATCTGGGTGCGTGGGGAAAAATGAGATCTAATAATGAATGATTACAACTCTCAAGTTAAGTCTAGTTGGTTGACTAATCAATTTGGTTAAGTGAAAATCCATAGCAAATGAGTCGACCGCCGTATGACATTTCTCCATCCAATTTAAATTAAAATCACCAACCATAATAATTTCACAATTACTCCGGGAGGGTACACTGGAGACCTGACCCCCGGAGCAGAGAAATTGCAAATGCCGCAAAGATCAGCCGAGTGCGGGGTGATGAGGGAGTCCCTTGAGATGAACTCTGCCTGAACTGCTGGGCCTCGTCGGCTCCGGGGTGGGAGATCCACGGATGCTGGTGAGTGGCAGCTTCACACTTGTGGCTGCAGAACTGTGTCTCCACCGGGGACCCCTTCTCTCCTGGCTAGAGAGCTGTCAGGGGCCGAGGGTGCTCCTGCACCAGGAGAGCAGGGTCGGGTTCTCGACTCCAGATTAGAGGCTGAGAAGAGAAGGCCGGGCTTTCCATCACCAGGTCTCACCGTTCAGATTAGAAGCGCCTGGGAGGTGGAAGCCAGGCATAGCTTGACTTATGAGTGCCAAGTGCAGGTAATAGCTAATGAATCATTTTGGCTTTAATTTTTTCGTGGTGAAATATAGACGAGTATAACAAAACATTGGCTCTTTCCACCATTTTTACGTCCATAGCTCAGTGACATTAATTATACCCTGCCCGTTTTGTAGTCATCACCAAACTTCATCCCCCTTAAAAGAAACATCGCTGCCAAGGCACCAACTCTTCATCTCTCTTTCCACCCCCCTCCAGTAAATGCTGGGGTCGGTGCATTTGCCTTCTTCAGCTGGGTTTTGATCACACAGAGGATGGTGGCAGAGCAAGGAAAGGCTCCCAGTTTATCAGGTGCGAGTAACAAGAAATTACACAGCCTATTGCACTGGGTGGAGCAGCTGCATAAGATCTCTTTAACGTGTTGAGGAGCAAACTGCGGATTTAGGTGTGACTGACCCAGGTGAAGAAGCTTTGGTGGGTTAGCGATTGAGCAGATACCCATAAGGTCAGCAGTTCGAAGCCATTCATGGCTCTGAGGGAGAAAGCTGAGGCTGTGTGTTCCCCGCAAGATTTAAAATCTCAGGAACACACAGAGGTAGCTGTAGTCTATCCTAGGTTGTACTCTGCCCTGTAGGGTCACTAGGAGCCAGAATGGACTGGATGGGCTGTGAATTTGGGATGTTTCCTTTTGTTTTGTTTTGTTAGTTTCTAAGCTCGGCTATTTTCAATCGCTTCCTATGCATGTGAAATTTTGTGTGCGAAAGAAAGACTGCAGAAGGATTGATACATTTGAATCGTGGTGCTGGTGAAGAATATTGGAAGTGCCATGGACTGCCAGGAGAATAAATAAGCCCATCTTGTAAGACGTACAGAAGCATTAGGGTAATCTAGAAGGAGCTCCTCGTGTCAGGATCCTTTCCTTAATTATATCTGCAAAGATTCTTTTCCCCAAAAAAGGAAACATTCACACATTCCGAGGGTTATTATCTAGATATGTTTGGTGGGGGCATAGCCTGCTCCAATCATGCACAACCTTTGGTGTGAATGGTTTACACATGGTAACAACCAATAGATTGGTAGTTTGGCTCATCCAGTGATGTCTTTGATGTGAATGGTTTATGCATGGCGACTAACCAATAGATTGGTAGTTTGGCTCATCCAGTGATGGCACAGGTGGAGAATTTTGTCTTACCAATTTTGGGTGTGTTCTAAGCGGAGACCAGTGCCTGAAAATGGACATTAGACTCGGTAAGTAGAGAGTCCGTGAAAAAGAGGAAGACCTACAGGAGATTGCCATAGCAACAGTTGTGAGGATGGCACCTGACAGCACAGCATTTTGTTCTACTGCGCATGCATTTGCTGTGAGTCAGAACTGATTGGATGAGAACAATACGACCGCTATTGATTGACTGGTCCTCCTTCCATGTCAAGGCATCATGTTGGGCACCAGCGAGAGTGATGAATTAAGCATGTACTCCTGGCCTCTAGAAGCCTATAGTCTCAGTGGTCAGTTGAGACGGAAATACTTAATATTCCTACTAGGCAGCATGCCAATGATGCCTATTTAGTAAGTTGAAGGAGAAGCACAATTTTGACCAGGAATTCCATGCAAACATTCTGTGCGCTAGTGACTTTTTCTTGCAGCTGTCGCTGTCCACAGTCAAGTCATCCCGAGTCATAGCAATGCCATGAGCAACGGAACAAAATGCTACCTGGTCCTCTGCCATCCTGTGACTGGCTCTACACTGGACCATTGTGATCCAAAGTATTTCCACTGCTCGATTTTTGGAAGTATCTCTCCGGTGTTTTTTACTAGTCAGTCTCATTCTGGAAGCTCTGCTAAAACACGTTTGGCATCATAGCAACATGCTGGTGTCTACACACGAGGGCCATGGACAGGAAATCAAACCTGAGACCCTGCATGGAAGGTGATCATTCTACCATTGAACCACCTAGCTTATCGCTGGCAAGTATTTAATAATAGTCCTACCTCACAGAGTTGTTGTGACTGGTGATTTGGCGGATACGACCTCTTGCCCCTCATTTTCTCTCCTTCTTCTACAGTAATAGAAAGAGCTCCCAAACAGTAGTTGGGGATAACACTACCTGAAATAAGGCCTACATTTCCCAACCTCCCTAAAATAGTGTGGTCTAATGACTGAGTTTGGGCCAATGGAATGCAGATAAAGAGTGGTTTGTGTAGCTTCTAGGGAATTCCCTTAAAGAGGGGGAGCATGCTCTCCTCCTTTTACTTTCATTCGGCTGGCAGGAATTCAGACATCACATTGGTTGTATTGAGGTTGGAACAGTTCTCTTGGTGCATAAAACTAGTTTAGAATCAGTGGCCATTTAGGAAGAGCAACAAGGTAGAAGGCACCTGGGTTCTGAGCAACCTTGACAGCGTACCTCGAACCAACATCTATTTTACTTAATCACGTTTACTTTGGAGTTGCAGTCTCTTCCAGCCGAGCCTACGCTCATGAATTCAAATGAGTTCTTGCATATAAAGCACGCAGGATAGTGCCTCGTACGTAGAAAGGCTCAAGGCATGATGGACAATATTCATATTGTTAGCCCTTACTGTAAAGGAGACAGAAGACAAAGCTCCTGTCCACTGAGCAGCAAGGAACTTGCCTATTTCTCCATAGGAACTTTTGGTTCTGTAAAGACCCCAGCATTTTGCAATGTGGCCAAAGCCTAGATCGTTGGCTTCTTCTCCTTCCACAGTTCACTCCTCACGTATTCTCCACATGCCACCCTCAAACTCCACCCCCCTTCAGACCTAAATCCTGCTGTCACCAGCTTAGCCATTACTTATCCAGAGAAGCAGCAGCCGCAGCCAAGGAGAAGTATGAGCAGGGAGTTGGGTCCTGTGGATCAATTTGTAATTTTTCTTGTGGCAGCAAGAGGAGCATGAGCGATGTGTGCACTAAATCCCCACCATGGCAGCAGCATGACAGCATGCCTGGGCTTGAATTAGTTATCTCTGGGTCCTTTGGCCAAGTCGGCCTGGAGCTCTGGGAGGAAGGGAAGCAGTGGGCGCATGGAAGTGCCGAGGCCATGATGATATTGTGTGTGTTGGGACCGATGATTTCCCTTGTCAGTTCTCCCAGCCACGATAGCATGGGCAGAGGAGCTCTGTCCTGTTTCAATCTGTGGGCAGCAGTTCCTGCTGTCACTCCTTGTCACTGCGATAAGACGTGTGAGGAAACTGTTAGAATGATTGATTCAGAAATCACCATGATTGTTGTTGATCATGTTTGCTATTGTTGATTGTGTCTGTTCAGAATGTTTAGGGACACATCATGTTTCTCGTGGTGGGGGGTGAAGGTGGAATTCAGGAGCTCTCCTGACTGGTAAGGGGTCATGGTTAGTAGTGAGAGTGTCTCTCACTTGAAGGTGTGACTTGTGATAGCATTAATAGTGTTAAGCGAGATCTCCAATTCTTCTCCCATTGCTGGTTACATGAAAGGCTGATCAGGACTTTGTGCCTTGCTCTGGTCCATACAGCATCACCAGAAATGACATGTGACCACACACGTGAGTATTTGAGTGTTGGAGTGCACTATTTTTTTTTTTTTCTCTTTTGCTGGCAGAGCATCCTGAGATGGTGCCATGACAATATGGTGGAGTCTTCCTCAGCCTGGATCCCCGAATCCCTCTGCGGAGCAGGGTGCTGATGCCAATGAGCATTGGAGATGTAGATTAGTGAGAAACAAATGCCTGCTGCCTTAAATCACAGAGACTTTGAAAGTGTTAGCAACTCTAGCACAACCGAAGTGATCTGATGCCAAAACAAAAAGCTTCAGCAGAGAGTCAGTGATGGCACACCAGCAATAGAGTCTGAATAGGTAACTAGACCCCTGTGCCTCTGGCTAAGCAGAAGAGTCACAAATGCTGATATGTAGAGCTGGGGTTGACGAAGCCAGGGAGGGAATGATACCAAGAATAGTAGGGACCTTTGATAAAGTCTGGGACTGTACCTGGGTCATTCTGACTTGGTGCTGGGACATAGATCATGGGAGCAAAGGATATGTTTAAAATCCAGGGTCCAAAGGATCAATTCCACAAGCCTTCCTCTGGCCTTGATTTAAACCTTGTTTCCTAACATTCTCCCATCCACTCACCACAAGCGTTCTGAGCTAGACTTGGTAAGTCCTATCCTTCTGTAGAACTCTCTGTATGGCACCAGACACTTTGGGCCGGAGAGGAGAAAGAAGAAAGAGGAATAATGAAGATATTAACACTTTCTTGCAACTTTCATACAGGATGCTTTTCTTGGTGTGTGTTATCACATTGGATTCTAATTACAGTCCTGTAAGACAAGGATAATTATCTAGGCTGCTAGAGTTACTCATTCACTCGGAAACTTTTCAAAGCATCTACTATGTGTTAGAGGTCCCTGGGTAGCACAGTTTGCAGTTGGTTGTTAACATAAAGGTTGGAAGTTTGAACCCGCTCATCACATTGCAGAAGGAGAGGCTGGTAATCTGCTGTCGTAACGATTTCAGTAAGGAAACCATAGAGAGTACAGTTCCACTCTGTCACACAGGGGGCCGCGCAGGTCAGAATTGCCTTGACAGCCACAGGTTACTCTGTGTTGGGGTATTCTATTCTAGTAGATGTTTGGGGTACACAGTTGGATAGGCTACAGCTTCTACTCTCAGGTGGCTGAGTGGATTGTGGCACCATGAAGATATGCCTGCTTGCTCAATCTCACACAAGCAGGTAGGACTCAATCCTGGCTGTTTGACTGGGCGCTCATGCTCTTAGCAAAGGAGAAGCAAATCAGAGAAGTATCATAAAGAATGCTGACTGGCGCTTGTTTCCTAGGAAAAGCTGTCTCGTTTGCATCGTGCTTGGGAAGCTCAGGAACAGCGCCACACGTAGGCAACACATCGCAGGCACAAGCTTTTGGCTATCTGCATCCTATTCTGTCTCCAACCTTCTCTTTACTGGCAGTGCGTTCAGTTGATTGAACTCTCCTGAACCCCTGAACCTCAGGGACAGCTGGTGTGATGGTTTGGTTTTGTGTCAACTTGGCTGGGCCAGGGTTCTCAGTCGTTTGGCAGTAATACCCCATGATGGTATCTAGCACAATGTAATCAACTCCATGATAGGGTCTAACATAAGGTGATCAATTCTGTGTACGGCTAGCAGCTGTGGTGGGGTGGAACCCTTGTCTAGGTCATAGCCTTGTTGTAATTGGGAGAAAGACTCTTCAGGGCCCTGGCTTGCTTCTTTTTAAGCAGACTCGGTGGCAAAGCTTCAGTTCTGGTGGATCTAGATCCTGCCTCTGGTTTATTGATCTCCTGCCACATTGCCTGCCAATCCCAGGAGCCATCGGCAGACTGGCAGCCTTAGATTCATTCAACTTTGCATCTACCAGCCTGTGGTCTTCCTGCTTCCTGGTTTGTCAGCTCACACAGCTCCTTGGGTCAGGAGAAGCCTCCAGCTTACCATCTGACCCACAGATGTACCCACTTCTGTAACTGTGAGAACCCTTTCTTGATATGAATCTCTTTACACACACACACACACATGGTTGTGCTTCTCTAGAGAGCCCAGCATAACACAGCTGGCTTCTCCAAGCCCCAGAGGATAGATCATGCAGAGAGGAGTCAGCTAACAATACCAAGTCTCTGCTCCTTTCTATTCTAATCCTTGAGATCCAATGGAGCTGACAGAAGACTTGGAGAATTCTTATCCAATAATGGGCACAAAAGAGGAACACTGTTTTTAGGGACATTATTGTGTGAGCACATGATCCATGGAGCTGCTGCTGCCATTCTGTAACTAGGAGGAGACAAATTTAAGGACAAGTCCAAAGCACTGCTGATGGTAGAGCAGAGAGAGGAAGGAACCTAGCTCCTTGATGCTGCTGGATGGAAGGACATGAGCTGCTCATTCAAACATCTCATTAATGTTCTCATTGCTCAAGCCTATTGGAGTTGAGGATTCTGCTACTTGCAGCTAGAAACTTCCGAATGGAGATCGGTGGAAACAAGCATGCTGCTGATGTGTATTGGGTTCTCACTGGCTCGGGACCACTAATTTACTGTGTGGCCTGAGGCAAGCCACGGCGCAGGCCTCAGTGTTCTCATCTCTCCTCACTTTCACTGTGAGCTCAGCACAGTGATTGGACCGCTGGAGATTCAAAGCACCATGAGCAGGTCTATGAGAATAAGGGAGACAGCTCTCCATGAGAGCATCCCTTCTGGTGAGGGAGAAGAGGAAGACAAGGCTCTCCATTCTGAGTTCCCATCCCTTTGTGCGTCCAGATTCCATGTGTCTGGACATTGTCTACTTAGAGGGTGAATGTGGAGCAGAACTTTCTGGTGCTGCTACAGGCAGAGAGGAGAGGGGCTATGAGATTGCATGATTTCCTATTTACCTCAGAAATCCCTGAATCTGCCTCACCAAAGGTTCTGCTGAAGACAGATTCAAGGTACTACCCAAAGGTACTACCCAAGACCTACGGAACCATATGTGCCTCACACCAAGCTTCGGGGGGTTGTGAACACAACCGTACCATTTTCTTGCCATCCTCCCCATGATGCTGTAAGGTAGCTGTTTGCACAGAGGAGGAAACTGAGGTTCAGTAAGGTGAGATGCCTCGATCAAGGTCACACAGCAGATAAGTGGCCTGGAGTGGGAGAGAGTCCTTGCCCTTGACCTCCTTCTCTAGCTTGCTCCTCTGTCCATCAACAGATGCTCCTGTGGCCGCAGATCTCCCTGGGCTGCCCGTGCTCTCCCTACCCTCACAGGGGATCAGTGCTTTCTCCTCCACCCTCTGCCTCTTTCCGTGAAGTTGTCCGCGCACACTCCTGGGCCAGCTCAACCGCTAGGTGATGTGCTCCAGGCCCCCCGTGACGCCCTCTGTCCCCAGCCCCCACCCCAGGCAAAACAAAGCACTCTTCATGATGCTTAGAAGCCTCTGGTTCATTTATGTATCCACTCAATATTCATCGAGCACCACTGAGCACGTAGGGGCAGACAGTGTCAAGTTGCAGAGAGACGTAAAAGTGGACCTAGGAGGACCCGGGGAGTGCCAGCCCTCTGAGAGTTGTGATCAAGGACACTTCTCACACTGAAGCCCGACTCTTCCTATGCCACATTGCGATTGGTGACTTGAGACAGGTTGTAGAGTGCCCAGGACGATTGCTGTCATCGAACACTGTCGTCGTTAGCTGTGGCTGGCTTGGCCCTTTGATTCAGGGTGACGTCGTCGTATGTCATCTACATGATCAATTTGAGATCAGACTACTATGATCCCTAGACGTTAGGTTTTTTTGGGGGTGGTGGGTATGTTTTGGAAATGGATTTCCAGGCCTTTCTTCCTAGTCCTTCTTAAGTGTGAAAGTTCTGCTGATACCTGTTGAGTAGCACAGAAGTCTTAAAACCTCCACGGGCAGATAAAGTGTGGCTGTACTTGAAGGGCAGCGATCAGGAATCTAAGCCGGGTCTCCCACCTGGAAGCAAGGATTCTCCCATGGAATCATCAGTGCTCCTGTGCACATAGTAGGTGTGTCGAAAGAATGAGTTAGTGGAATGAGGTGAGAGGGCATGAAGGACAAATAAGATGCATCTCAGGGAGCTCAGGCTGCTGCTTCCTTGGAAGACTCTAAATTGTCTAATAAATGGTGTGGGGATGTTTTTTTTAAATGTTTTTCCTTTTCCAGCTCAAGACCCTGGAGAGAGAGGCTGACATGCCCGAGGCTTAAGGCCAATGCCCAGCCCAAGCCCATGTTGGGCAGATGCATTATGAATGCAAGGTGTAGGAAATAGAAATTATTAAACTCGCAGATAGGGACAGCACCGCCTTTGTGCGGCTGCGGAGTGGGGAAATTACGCTGAAGCAATGCATTGCAAATCAGCCTGTGCGAGGCGGAGAGGGCCTTTATTCTCCGGGTCCCGGAGTTCCCCCGGCAGCTTTTGTGTGCAGCCGCGGAGGCCCTTCTGGGAGGAGAGGGAAGCTGGTAATTTCGTGGCTGATTGGCAGACTGTCCAGAGCCAATAAAGATATTTGTTTTCTTGCTGAAGAGCTCACACACCCAAATCTCAGCGCCTCCATTGTATCTTTCTTTCTCTCCTTGCGACTCTGCCCCTTCGTTCCCACTGTGGAGAGAAATGGAAGCCGGGCTGCCTTTCTCCAGCCACACTGCGGACGGGGGCACCATCTGGGGCAGAGGACAATTGCCCGGGGTGTCTGGCCTTTCCCGTAGGCACCTGGTTTCCTTGTGCATACTCCCCTGGGTTCAGTGTGCAGCCTGGACGTCCTGTGGAGGCTTGCTATTGCATTACGCTCCCACGAAGTCATGCCTGCGAGGGCTGGTGGTGGTTGCCATGTTGCATGGATGATGACTGGTGACTTGTCCAAGGTCTCCGAGTTAGTCATCTGGGGCACTGGGCCCTGAAGTCAAGTTTATCGGATTCAAAAGTCACCCCCTTGGGTTCCATGAGGGCCTCGAGTGCTGTCCTGGCCAGAGTGCACACGACACACTCGCTGGCTCGCAATGCCCTGCTGGTGGCTTGAGCTCGGTTCTCCAAGTGGTCAGTCCTCAGCTGCTTCTTGAAGCTGGTAACAAACATCTGTGGGTTAGAAATGGGAAGAGCCTTGAGAACAATGTTTTATCATATCCCAGTCTGCCTGGATACATCTTACAGATGGTGACATTCAGGCCCAAGATCATTGGCAGGTCTACGGTGGCAGGCACAGGACGAGAACCTGTAGCCTCAGTCCAGGTCAGCGTCCCATCCATTGCATCTGTGGGAGCAATGCAGGAAAAGGTTTGGCAGTGAGTAACGGACACCCCCTAACCAGTGATGAAGCAGCAATCTTGTGTAAAATATATAAGGCCAGCTGTGGAGGACTCGCACGGGCCCCGCTTCCCAATCAGGAATCGACGTGATTTCTATGTTGTCCCCTATCGCCTTTCCCCCCAACTTACACCTCTTCATTCAGGCTGGTCCCTGGAACTTCAGCATCCCTTCAGCGTCTGGAAGGAGGAAGGTAAGAGAGCTTGGCTTCTCCTCTTTACGAAGTCTGTGTGAAAGATTCATGCCACAGCTCTGTCTCATTGGCACACAGGTGAAGAGCCATGGGGGAGAGGTGAAGCAGTGTGCTTCCAGAAAGGCCACACCCCTGGAAACTCTTGGAGGCAGCGCTCCCCTGGCCTCCAGCGTTGCTGAGTCAGAATGGACCCATCTACCAGCCATGGCTTTGTTTATTTGGCTGGCCAGAAATTTGTCTATGGCTAGTTCAAGGGTGGCTAGAACATGCTATTGTTCAGCTGGGTGCCCAGTTAAAAGTAAGGGTCCTAGATCTCCTGTTACAAAAAGGCAACAAAAAAAAGGAAAGGAGTAGCTCCTGAGAAACAAGTAGCAAGGAGCCTCTGGAGTCTCGATGCTAGCTGCCCCCATCATGCCTCCTGGACGGCTGCTCTGAGAATTCCCGGCTGAGAGCGATGACACTGAACCAGCAACTCTGGACAAATCAAGGCTTTCTTTTCTTCTCCTCCTCCGGGCACACGCAGGGGACTAGCTCTAGAAGAGTTTGTGTCTCAGGAGTTGTTACTATAATGTCACCTAGCATGGTTCTTTTGCTTCCCTTATGTTTCGACCACTCCCAAGAAAACTTTGGTGGTGCTTTGGGTCTGCCTCAATTCTGTTACAGATGAGTGTGGAGGCGTGGCATGGGCACAGGAAGGCATGCTGTATGTGAATGGGTGCATGTTGCCCACATACTAATGCATGCCTGTGCATACATGTTTTTAGAAGGATGGGGAAACCTCCCATCCTGGGTGTGTGTCCCAGGCTGAACAAGCACAAACACACTGATTTGGATCGTGTGCACGTTCTTCAAGTAACTTGTGGCAGGGCTGCTGCTTGGAATGCCCAGAGGCAATTAGGAGCTTAGCGGGAGAGAAGCAGAATGTAGTCCTTTGAGCTGGCACCTAGAAATGGCCGACCCAACCCACCGCCTTCGATGGTGAGAAACACGGAGATGCTAGGAGTTTGGCTGAACAATACAGACCTGGGACTGGCATCCCGCACTTCTGATTCCTGAAACCCGCTACCGTCTTCTTGGTTTCTACTCATAGCGACCCTGTAGCGACAGAATAGAACTGCTCCTTTGGGTTCCAGAGAGGCTGTGCATCTTCACGGAGGCAGAACGCCACCTTGTTCTCCAACAGGTGGACCCAAGCTTCCAACCTTTCAGTTAGGCCCACCTGAGTAACCCATCAGGCCACCAGGGCTCTGCACGCACCTGCCTCTCTACAATGCATGTGTTTTCTTTTGTTCTCTGGCCACGGCATGTATGTCCCTAGTGTTTCCTCAACTGAAGGCTCTGCCCTCCCCGCCCCCCTTTTTTGATGTCCAAAGCCTGATTCAAGGCTTTGGTGTAAAGAGATTGAAAAGAGAAATAGACACCGATACTTTCTCAGAGAATTTACTTCTTAGAAATGCAGATATGCCAAAAACTGACTCTAAGGTACAGCAGAAGCAGTAAGAGCTAGATAAACCTATAAGCAAAGATGCCCGTGGAAAGATTGGTTGACTTGTCTATTATCTGGGGATTGGGCTGGTGGGTAGTGGTTACACATTGTTCTGCCACCTGCGTGGTCAGCTGTTTGAAACCACCATCAACTCCTCGGGAGAAGAATTGGGCTTCTTACTGCTGTACACAGTCTCCAAAACCCACAGGGGTGACGAAGACTCAGCACTGACTGGATGGCTAAAGTCCACCCCGACTGTTGGGGTGTCATACTGTGGTGGCTGAGTTTTTCTAGAATGCTGGCAGCTCTCCTCCTGGTATCTCAAACACCAGTAGGACTACGTGTAGTGCACGGGTTTCCGTGGAGCTTCCAGACTAACACAGACTAGGAAGAAAGATCTCTGGAGATCTGCTTCTGAAAACCAGTCAATGGAAATGTTACGGAGCCGAGCAAATGCTGTCCATGTGGGAAGCAAACATACAAACAAAGAGGAAGAGGGCCCAGGACCAGACCCCGTTGTGTTGTTATCCAGAGGATTGCCATCAGTCAGAACTACTGGCAGCAACAAACGCCGACAGAGGATGTTATGAAAGAGATCCTAGAGGAGGAATTGGAAGAAGGGAAGGATGGGAGGAGTGTAACATAGATGAGAAGAAAGGCACATATGGAAGCTTGAAGGTCATCCTGGTAACACACGCCTCCTTCTCCAGGGCACTAGCCCTGTAAACTGGGAGGGTTCGGGGTTAGGCCCCAAGAAGGGAAATCCAAGGGGATTACTTCTGCCTTCTGAGCAGATCCCAGGGCTGAGTGGTACCCTCGCCCTTATTTGTTCACTGAAATTGCCTGAAAGACACAAAGGGGGTTCATGGCCCTTACTGAAAAGCACTCGAGCCAGACAGACTCTAAAGTTCCCCCGTCACTCTGTGAAACAGTGGGATACTGGAGAGCAGCGGTTCTCAACCTGTGGGTCGCGACCCCTTTGGGGGGTCAAAAGATGCTATCACAGGGGTTGCCCGATTCATAACAGTAGCAAAAGGACAATTATGAAGTAGCAACAAAAATAATTCTATGGTGGGGGGTCACCACCACATGAGGAACTGTATGGAAGGGTTGCGGCATGCGGAAGGTTGAGAACCACTGCTGGAGGGCTAAGGAGAGAGGGGAGGGAAGCCCTGATCGAGCTGAAAAAAGAAGGAGAGTTATTAGCTAAACTCTAAAGTAGGATTGAGGCGCCTCAGTGGCACGATAGTTAAGCACTCAGCCGCAGATGGAAAGGCTGGTGGTTCGAAGGCACAGAAGCTGTGATGGAGGAAGCCCACTCCATCGCTGTCAGCGAGTTGATCCCAACTCCCAGCAAGCCTGTAGGACGGGAGAACTGCCCCTGTGGGTTTCTGAGATTTTAACTCTTTATGGGAGTAGAAAGTCTTGATTTTTTCCCCTCAGGGGAGCAGAGTGCCTCATTTTTTCTCCTTCAGAAGTGCTGGTTGTTGTGGAGAAGGGCCCAATGTTTAACCCATTAACCACCAGGACTCCTTCTAGAAAGATCACTTACAAAAACCAAACCTACTTCTCATGTGACCCTGTACAGGGAGCTGGTGGATTTGAACTGCCAGCTTTTGCAGTTAGCAGCCTAACCTCTAACACACAGGCCACTGGAGCTCTTAGGAAGTCCTTACTCTGTCACTTGGGGTCATATGGGCAGGAATCAATGCTCTGGACCCAAACAAAAACAGCACCACAGAACTCACAAGAGGAGGGCAGCCAGGTGAAGTATGCCACACAGTCCCACCCCGGTCATTCTACGCTAACTCACTCATGAGGAAACGGAGCCCCAGAGTAGTAGAGAGCTTTGGTACAGGAGCACGCTGATGGTGATTCGAAGCCCTGCTGGGCCTCCCACCCCTACCCCAGCTCAGCTGCCTCCCTTCCAGCATGCTGCCTCCCTCCCTCATCAGTTGTTCAGTCCATGCTGAAGGCTTTAAATGGAGACAAATGAGAAAAAAAGGCTCTGTGGCTGTGAATGCCTCTCTTCATTTGTGAGCAGGGGGAGGTCCTGCTGCTTCCAAGAGTGTTAATTAGCAAGTTACCTGTTCTCATTTCTGCATGCCTTTCTTGTGGCTTCTGGGGAGGGCACATGGGCTGGGGACAGGGAGAGGGAAATGGCTACCGTTGCTGGTGAGGGGCATGGAGGGCACTAGCTCTCCACATGTAGGTACCCTTCCGTGGGGCTGAGAAGGGCAATGCTCAACCAAGGGACCAAGGAGGGTCCCTGGGAGCTAACTGAGCATGACAAAGGAAGATCCCAGGGACTAGGTTACAGTCAGCTGCAGGGCTGCCCGCACCTGCCGTGGGTTACCTGGCTGTGGGGGATAGCACGGTTGTTAGATAACTTAACTTGGAGGTCAGTGAAGCCAGACTTCTTGTGTTCATTTGCTTCCACTCTCCTGTGAGGTCTGTCTCTCTGGCAGGAAATGGCATGGTCAGCCGTTATTCATCTGTAATCCCTTCTCCCACATTTTTCCTTCCTAACAGGTGGGGGACTCTGGCACGCCTCAGGGCTTTGCACAAACCCCCAAACCCATCACCATCGGATCGATTCTGACTCCTAGTGACTGACCCTATAGGACAGAGGAGAAGGGCTTCCTAGGGATTCCAAGGATGTAAAGCTGTTTTTTTAAAAGTTGAAGGCATGTGCTTATTTATTAGAGTTAGTTGGGGTTGTGACCATTGACCCCTCTTGGAAGAGTTTTCTTACTTCCTTTTTGAGGGTTTATTTTTTTAATTGTAAATCTTGTTTGGAAAGGAGTGGGGGAGTATGTGTGTTGATTTCAGACCATCAACTCTGCCTTCAACAGTTTAAACCATTCATCAATACCACTACCTACCAATTCCCTGGCCCCTGCCAGCACCCCGCAACCTGATTCCTTTCCCACCTCCCTCCTCTGATGTGTCTTCTCCCTCTTATGGGCCTCCATCCTCCTTTCCAGCCAAGTCAATATTGCCACCCTTCCCTCCATTGCTTCACGTTCCCACCCTAGCCTGCCCCTCCTTGGTCACCTCCCAAGTCTGTTCCCCTTGGTGTGCAAATCTTTATCTGGGCTTTTATCCCTATTGTAGTGGTCGCATACAATGTTTGTCCTTTTGGGACTGACTAACTTTACTCAGTTTAATGACCTCCCGGCCCATCCACGTCCTGAGGTGTTTTATCACTGTTTAATACTATTCCACTGTGTGTATGTATCAAAGTTTCATCGTCCATTCCTCTACGAGAGCAGACAGCCTCATCTTTCTCTCAGGAAGCAGCTGGTGGGTTTGAACTCTGACTGCGGGGGTTAAGAGTCCAGCCCTGAAGCCTCTATATGTCACTAGAGCTCCCGCCCGGCCGTCAGTGGGCAGTCCATAAACATTTCAATGTTGTGTGATGACTCACAGGCTCAATGACTCAATTGGATATTTGGGAGCCAGGGTCTCCTTGCTTTCTGCCCTGGATGTTCTGGGGGGATCATGAGGAAATTGCCATCTCTTTGCTTTGTGTCTCGTCACCACCACCACCAAACACATTTGCTTTCTCAAGAAATTAAACAGAGAACAAAACCAGGGGCTAGTGAATCAGCTCTGACTCCTGGTAGCCCCTTGTGTGTCAGAGGAGAAGTGGCTCCAGAGGACCTACAATGAGTGCTTTTTGTAGAAATAGATCACCAGGCCTTTCTTCTGAGTACATATCACCCAGCAATTCCACTCCTCCGGTATATAGCCACTCCTCTGTATATATATAATTTCATGTCAACTTGAAAATATATCATAGTGTAGGGGTGGTATTCAACTTGTCAATCAGGTCACAGCAGCCTGATGGTGACTCTTTGTGGGTGTGGCCTTCTTATAAGAAGGGTCCTGGGAATGCGCCCCCTCCTCCTCTCTTCCTTCACCTTCCTGCTGGCTCGCCACTGCGAGACTTGCCAGAGCTCTGGAGATACATCCACTGCCATGGGATCCACACCCACCGGCCTGCGATCTTCCTGCATCCTGCATGATTGCATGTGGCTCCATGAGTTTGAAGAGGGACTGACGGACCATATCAGATGTATGGACTTGAGCTGGACTGGGTGGGGGTGTTTCTTTGTATACAGCTACCTCTTGACATGAAGCTCTTTCTTATACATAGATGAGTGTCACTGGATTTGTTTTTATAATCAACCCGGTCTAACACAGATCCAAAAGAACTGAAAGCAGCAACGCAGCCAGATAGCTCTACACCAATGTCCATCGCGTTACTATTCGCAATGGCCGAAAGAGGCAAACAACGCCGTGTGTCTTGGATGGATAAACAACATGCACTATGTACATGCAATGGACTACTCAAGTGTGTATTGGAAGGATAAACAACATGGAGTATGCATATGCAATGGAGTATTACTCAGCTGGAAGAGAAATGAAGTCCTGATACATGCTGCAACATGGCTGGACCTTGAAGATATTAGTCTGAGTGAATTAAGTCAGTCACAAAAGGACAAATATTGTATGATCCTATTTATATGAAATATCTAAAATAGGCCACCATTTCCAAAACAGAAACCAACCCACATGGCTGCAGGTGGCATTGAATTCGATACTATCCTAGTAGAACTCTAAAATCAAGTAAATAAATAAGCCAAGCCCCTTATATCTTAAATCTGCAAAGAGCATCAAGCAATCTGTTTCTCAGTATCGGAAGTTTAACAGATGGGCCAAGTATCTGAGTTTCAGAAGTTCAGGTTCAAGTTCTGGATCTGCCACTTATTAATATTCTAGCCAGTTCACCGCCTGGGGCCCCCAGGGAGGTTGTAATGACCTATCGACATAACTAGCACAAGATACTCTGCATAGCCTTGAGTTGCCATCACTTGGGTGATTTCATTTATAAAAGAAATAACACCCTTTGTTTTGACTAAGGGGCAAGCCGAAAGCCTATTCAAGAAACACGTGCAGCATCAGCCTTCGGTCAGAGCGTGAGCAAGGCATGGCACAGGCAGACACCAGACCTGGAGGTAAGGAAGGGGAGGGAGTGGTGTGTAACTCTTGGGGTGCCCTGGATCTGAGCTGGCCTGCAGGGATGAAGGGACTTAGAAGGACTTTGTGTACTGTCAGGGTCAATGGCTGAAGGAGGTGGGAAGGGAGCCTGTGCTCTTCCCCTGATTTCCCTCAGGCTCTGGATAATAGTGTTTGCATGTCTGCAGATTTCAGGCAAGCACCTGCTGCAAGCCCTGGTCTTGGGAGCGGCTCCAGAGAGATCCGCGAGCTTTGGGGAAATCCTGTAAGGCAGGCAGTTGGTCTGGCTCCTTCCTGGAAGGCTGAAGCGCCTCCTGCCCAGAGGGTCCCGGAACCCAGATGTGGCCTTTCGACCCACTAGGGCTCCTCTCCCCTCCAATTTGGGACTCATCCCTTTGGCTCTTGTGTGGCTCGGGAGGGTCCCTCCCAGCCCCAATCATCTCAGCTCCCCGAGAGAAAGGGAGAACATCTGTTAACACAAATGCTTTTCTAATTTCTTTTTAAATCTCACTCAGCATCTGCGTTAAACAAGGCTGATCGGCGTGTACAATATTTAATTTTGGAACCATTTCAAAAGGCGCCTGTAAGAGGGTAGCAATGGGGAGAGGAGCAAGCTCCTAAATCTTTAATAGCGTGCCTGTTAGGAGCTTCCGCCAGGCTCCATCCTAATCACACGGAGGAGAAGAAGCAGAGACAGAATTTCTTAATAACAAATACCTTTGCAGCACCTCATTAAATAACTGCATTTCAGAGACACAGCAGGACACTTGGGTGAATAAATAGTGCAATCTCCCAGTCTGAAGGATTTTCACATCTGAGTTATTTCTTTGGCATGTGATCGGTTGCTCTCTCTCTCTCACTCTCGCTCTCGCTCGCTTCCTACAAATGATTTTAGCTGATGAATTCAATTAATGGAGACATTAGAGGCAAAGTTGAAAAGGAGCCTCTTTCCTCTCCCCCCTGCCCATCCCCTCCTCATACCCCGTCCCCCTGCCTCCGTCCTGTAGAGCCATATTTTGTGTGATTTTGCAGTTTTAACAAATAACACAAATGAAAGATGCACAGAGGAGAGGGGGTGGGGAGGGTGTTGCTGGTTAAAGTGAAGACAAAGTGCCTCTTAGCTGGGTGCTTAGGAGAATGGTGATAAATGGAGGTGGGGGCGGGGGAGGCAGGCAGTGAGCGGGAAGAGAGTGCTCCGGGAGGCCTGCCCACCTGTGGTCTTGGATGTGGCACTACCCCAGGCCACTCCCATCTCCAGTGGGACCTGTACATGGGCAAGAGTTCCGAGGAAAACCACTTGTTTTCAGCTGCACCGAAATGTTTTTTGAACACGTATTTTGTGCCAGTCTCTGTATTAGATGCTTGTTGTTAATGCTTTTGTTTAAAAAACAAAAACAAAAAAACGAAGCCAAAGAGTCTCTTTCCCTTTTCTCGCTTCAACCAACCACTCAACGGATCAATACAGTCAGCACAAAAGAGTCCTGAAGAGCCCATAAGCCGGAAGTCCATGGACTGGGTCCAGCTCAAAGGTCTTTCTGGTTTGCCCCCCATGCTATGCTGTTGGTCGCTTGTTTGTCTGTTATTGTTTTTCGAGATTAGAATCACTTGCTCAGGTGTCCATGCTCTGAAAACTGGTTTGCAACCCATCAGTGAGGCCTGGGAGGCGTGGTGACATCGTGGTTAAGCACTCGGCGGTGATGGAAAGGACAGCAGTTTGGATTCACCAGTAGCTTCTTGGGCTCAAAGACCTGGAGAACTGCTCTTGTAAAATATTAAAACGACAACAACAACTCAAGGCTATTGCATCTATCCCAACACATAGCCATTGTCGAGGACAAGGTAGAGTGGCCCGTGTGGGTTTCCAAGGCTATACACCTTTCTGGGAGTAGAAAGTCTTCATCTTCATTCCTCAGAGTGACTGTTGGGTTGGAACCCTTGCCCAACACGTAGCCCATGACAACCCCCGGGCTCTCTCTAGAGAAGAGTCTAGCCTTTTGGGCCGCTCTACCCTGTTCTATAGGCTTGCTGTGAGTCAGAATAAAACTTCTGGCACACAGTAGCCGTGGGTCTGGAAATTAGTTAAGAATGAAACTCACAACTCACTGCCACACTGTGCTGATTCACAACGACCCCTCAGGACTGAGGAGAAGGGCCCCTGTGGGGTTCTGTCTGAGAGTGCAAATCTTCATGAGAGCCGAGGCTAAGAAGGGCACCCCAATTATCCAGTCTTAAATTTTGATTTTGTGAAGTGTTTGTCTCTAAGGAATGGTCCATGTTCTTTCTAAGTCTCTTCATATGTGAGGGGAGTGTGTTTATCTTTCATCCGTTCATAAATAAGGATCACTTTGACTACGATAAAAATGAGGTTGAGCCAGTAAAAGATGATGGGATGATGCGGATGCAATAGGAGAGGAGAGGGCTGTGGACGGAGAGAAAGAGAGAACCCAAACCAAGAGACTGTAAGACAAAAAGGAAAGAAGAGAGAATGCAGGATGGTTCTCACACAGAAAAGCAAGTGCCGCTTCCCTTTTGCACGTGGTGTGTCTCTGGGCTGGCCTGTGGCGTCAAATGCATCTCCCCCATAGATCCCACTCAGAGGTCTGTCTGGGTATGGCACAGTGGCATGTCCCTGGACACCACTTGCAGGCAGGGGGCAGGGACACCACTGAGCAGATTCTGTTAACCATTA
>NW_022111363.1:5385170-5389556 GCF_000313985.2 Echinops telfairi
AGCTCGCAGCACCCAAGTGCACACGTTACTAGGAATGGTCATTAGATGGGCTCCCGCAGTTGGTGAAGGGTGTTGGCCCTGGCCCAACCACCTGGGTTGGAAGTCCACCATGTTTTCTGGGTGAACTCCATGCTGGAATCCAGTGGCAGCCAGTGACATGGTCAGGAGTGGCCAGTGGTGTCAGTTTGCTAAATCAATGTCCACGTGGTCTGGAAATGACAAGTCTTGTCTGATGAGGATCTTGCCACAGTGTGCCGACCCCTGATCTGTAGGACTCTCTTCATCACAGGATTTAATCGTATCTACAAAGACCTTTTTTCCAAATAAGGAAACAGTCACAGTATTTGGGAATTATGATGTAGACATATTTGGGTGGGGTGGAGGGGGGCTTTCCACATTTCCATGCGGCCTGCTTCAACCATTCACAAGCTTTCGGTACAAATGGTTTGTGCATGACTACTAACCACAAGGTTGGTGGTTCATTCCATCCAATGGTGTCATGGACAAAACCCCAAATGATCTATTTTTGTGAGGCTAAGACCCAACCAAACTCACTGCTATCAAGTCCATGCTGACTCACAGAGACCTTATAGCACAGGCTCGAACTGCCCCTGTGGATTTCTAACATTGTAACTCTTTACGGGGGGTAGAAACCCTTTTGTTTTTCCTGTGGAGCAGCTGGTGGTTTTGAACTGCTGAACTTGCCATTCACAGGCCAACAGTTCGGCACTCTGCCACCACTGAAAACCCTATGGAATTAGTTCTATGGGGTCACCATGAATCAAAGTCTACCCGACGGCAGTATGCTTTGGCTCTTGTGTTTCTCAGTGTAACTAAAGCCTCCGCCATAGCCAGACACCCTGGGAAGCCAGAGACATAAGCCATCCTGAAGCCCTCATCTCCCTTCATGTGGGCATTCCGAGTAGCGGGGTCACGATGATGGTGCTGGGCCTTTCATGCGTCTTGGAGGATTTAGAGAAGTTGACCAGTTGCCTTTAAGTTGACCCGACTCCCAGTGACCACGAGGGTGTCAGAGTAGAACTATTCTCCCAATGGTTGTTACAGGTTAGCCATTTATACCTCCTTGGGACCCTGAAGGAACCCTGGTGGGATAGTGGCTATGCACTGGGCTGCTACCCACAAGGTCAGTCATTTGAAACCACCAGTCACTCCGTGGGAGAAAGATGGGACTTCCTACTCCCATTAAGAGTTGCAGTCTCAGAAATCCACAGGGAATACTCTACCCTGTCCCATGGGTCCGGTGTGAGTCAGAATCCACTACGATTCTGTGTTGAGTCAGCACTGACTTGATGGTCATGAGTTTGGTCTGAGTGGGGCTCACAGCAGCCCTGCAGAGTTTCTGAGGCTATACATTGTGACAGGAGCAGGCCAGCCTCATCTTTCTCTCTCGGAGCGACTGGTGGGTTTGAACTGTAGCCTTGCAGTTAGCAGCTCAATGCTAATGTGGCACGACACTGCCAGCAGAGAAAGCACATCCTATGTAATAAGTCTTTAGAACAGGGTATCATGAACGTGGATGAGAGAGAGAAAAAAAGATTCCATTGTCACTAACCTCTAACTGAAGTTTTTTCTGCAGAAACCCCAGATATTTTAATATCATAGAGTTATTACGCTTATCTTGAAATATTGTTTTCTCTCAGCACTACATCAAAATTATGTGGTTATTAGACCTGCCACGATGATCGTATTACTTAATGCATTAATAAAAGCACATATATTACTATATCACAAATTAGTTTTTAAAAATATTTTCATAACTGCATTTTAGTGTAATTTTCCCCCATGTAATCCTGCATATTTTATTTTAGGCATTTAAACACATTATCTGGGAAGAGGTCCAAAGGCGCCCCTAGACAAGCGGTTCATGGGACATTAAAAAAAAAAAAAAGTTTAGGTCCGTAGTCTCTGCTTTATCCTATGCCCTCTTCTTCCGCTGCTCCCTGTCCCCAGGGTCTTGGTGCACCATCTCTACTGAACTTCAGGGGGATTCCGCAAACGCCAGGCTCCTTGCTGCCTGCAAACCTTGAAAATGCTGCCTTATGTCTTGAACACTCTTGTCCATTGCCAGGTTGGCTTCTCCTTCAAGTCGTAGCTTTGTGTCCATTTTTCTAGGAAAACCTCCCTGGTTCTTTCCCTTGTTCCATTGCAGAGCTCACACCGGCCGATTCCTTGTCAATACCCCCCTGCATGGTGAGCTCCTGGGGCAGGGACTAAGTCTTGCTCACTGCAGGGTCCCCGGAGCTCAGCCCAGGCCCAGGCAGGTAGCAGGCACTCCAGCTGCTCAAAACTTACCTATGGATGAAGAGAGTCCCCCATGCCACTGGATCCTGGCCTTTAAAAAAGCCCTTTGTAAGGCGTCAACACATATATTTTTATGGGTACCACTCAATGGCACTAAATACACCCATCATACTGTCTGTTCCCAAATTCTTCATCATCCTTCATAGACATGTGGTATCTCTTAAGAAACACACCCTCTTTTCTCTCCTATCTGTCCCTGATAACCACCAATAAACATTGGTCTCTATGTACTTGCACGTTCTGCTAGACATTTCATATAGTCATATGACCCCCTATTTGTCCTTTTGTTAAGGTGACCAGATTTTAACCTTGGTAAAGCGGGACACTATTGATAAAACTCATATCCTAGAGAAATAGCCACATGGCAGCTGAAAACCGTATATCCTAGCCTGTCGTGCATTCTTTCCAAAAATCGGGACTTTTAAAAAATGCTGCGGGACGCGCAACAAATTGTTAAAAATCGGGACTGCCAAAAGCGGGACGTCTGGTCACCTTACCTTTTGTGTTTATTTCACTCGGTAGCGTGTTGTCAAGGTTCCTGCCTGCCGTAGCATGTCTCAGAACTTCTTTTCTCTTCATGGCTGAGTAATATTCCATTGTGGGTGTAAGGAGTCACTGCAGGGCGTGGGGGTGCCAATGATGAATGAGCTTGCCTGCTGAGAAAATGCTTGATGGTTTAAGTTCATCCAGGGGTATCTCGGGAGCAAGGCCTGATGATCTACGTCATAAAAATCATCCGTTGGAAATGCCAGGGGACACGGTGCCACACGGACACACTGGGTTGGACGTAACTTGACAACAGCTGGTTTTATTCTTGGTATGCTTATGCCACAGTTTGTTCATCCCTTCATCTCAGGACGGACCTCGGTTGTTTCCATTTTTTGACTGTTTTGAATAATGTGGCAAAAAAAAAACCCAACAAAACAACCCAACACTGGTGTACACCTAAGTCTCTGAATCACTGCATTTAGTTATTTGGGGTGTATATCTAGCAGTGGAATTTTGGAGTTAAATAGTAGTGGATTGAAAGGAGCCCTGGTGGAGTAGTGGTTATGCATTGTGCTGATAATCCCAAGGTCAGCAGTTCGAAACTACCAGCCCCTCAGAGGGAGGAAGATGCGGCTTTCTACTCTCCTAGAGAGTTACAATCTTAGAAACCCACAGTGACTGTTCTTTCCTATCTTACAGGGTCGCAATGAGTTGGCAACAAACTCGATAGCAGTTAGTTTGTTTGGGGGTTGCAGCAATGGGTTATTATCTGCAAGGTCAGCAGGTCAAACCCACCAACTTCCCTGTGGGGAAGAGGGGAGGGTTTCTGCTCCTGTGAAGAGGCACAGCTTCAGAAACCATGGGGTCACTATGAGTTAGAATTGGCTTAGTGGAAATAGATTGGTCACGCAGCCAAGGATGTCTAACTTGTGCACATAGTAGGTTCTCTAGCTAGACATATGCTCCAGCAAGCTCCCACTCTGAGGACACTGGGCTCTGTCCAGCCTCCGTGTCTTTGTCCACTTGGGCCCTCTACCCATGTTTTGGTGTTGCCCAGAAGACAAAGCTCATCTCAGCCCAATGGCCACCTTTCAAAGCCCAAGCTCAAATGTTACTTCTTTGAAGTCTGTGATGCTGTCTGACTCCAGGCAAATAAGTCTAGTGCCTTTGGCCTCATTTTGCGTCATCCACCAACACAGAGACTAGCTGCGAGGGTTCAATGTGCTGACACCCGGAAAGTGCCCTGCATGCAGTAGGTAGACACCCAGAACCTGTCACCTCCCCTGCCTGAGTGTTCCATGTGACTGGCCAGTGTGCACAGAGGCCCTGCCGTGTCCCCGTCAATACAGACCAGTGTGTAACCACTTCTCTCAGATGCTTCCTCCCTCAGCACATGCCCTCCCTTGCTCCCTGCTGCCTGCCGTCCCCTGGCTGTGTCCCACACAGACCTCCTCCATAAATCTTTCAGTACCTTCTTCATAAGCAATGAGGCTGCGGGCCAGGGTTGTCTCTGCATCAAAGAGTTTGTCTGGGCGCCTGAGCTGGAGCTGCTGTCTTCTGGGGAAACGAGGCACT
>NW_022111363.1:5390064-5391732 GCF_000313985.2 Echinops telfairi
CAGCCTTAGTGAGGGGTGGGTCTGGTCAGCCAGCCTTAGCGACTGAACATCGTGGGACCCCCAGAGGGCCTTTGGCAGTTGGAGACTAAGGCACTTGTCAGGCCACCAATATAATGGCATCATCTGCCTGTCTGACTGAGCTGCCTGTCAGGAGCTCACAGGGCCAGGTGGTGGCCAGCATGAACGTGGAGGGGCTTTGTATGTGCAGGCTGGGGAAGCACCTCTGAGACCTTTAACTGAAATGATGACGGCCAGTTCCTATCAGTGGGCTCGCCCAATGGATCTCCCAACCTCTCCAATCCCCAGCCCCCTGGTCTTAGTTCCCTATCCCATGAGACCCCTCTCACGTCTCACACAGCACCCTTCACTTCCCACTTCGAAACCACCAGCTGCTCCAAGGGGAACCATCTGGGACACTCACAAGGGGCCGTTCCACTCTGTCCTATAGGGTTGCTGTGAGTGGACATCGACTGGAACGCAGTGGTTTTGATTTCATTTCGTTGTCTACTCCTCCTTAGGCAAGAAGTAACTTTGTTTCTTTTACGCAAATTCTCCTTCATCTAATCTCATGCAATCAAGTATCAGTTCATGGTGGAGAGACCTCACGTCCACAGGCATCTACTAATCACACCCACAGAGCAGTTTCACCCCATCTTCCAGAGGGAAAACCGAGTGTCAGAGAGATGACTTATGCTGCTCAGAGCCACATGGCTAAGAGAAGGTGGGCCCAGACGTCTGACTGTTGCTCCGATGCTGCGTTCCCAGGCTTTCCTGCTACCTCTCTTTGCTCAAAGTGAGACAAGGTGAACATCCGGGCTTGGCTCAAGATAGCTCTTCTAGATATTGAATACGGAGCCCAGGTCTGTCAGTCTTCTTTTGACCCTGCAGGGCTTTCGATCAGGAGCAACAGAGGGGATGTGCATGAAAATAAGCCCCCATGGAAGGCAGAGGAGAGATGCGGGTGGGGGTGGTACCAGACCTAGTGGGAAGTGTCTGGCAATGATTTGGGGTCTGTGCCTGGCCATGATTTGGGGTCCTGAGTTTAAATCCCAGAGCTTGCAATGGTTTCTCTCCACAGATGTGAAATAGGGACACCGTTCCATACTTCACACACTTGTAGTGAGGAGTAACTTACATCGCAGAACTAAGCTCCCAAAGCACAGTCTGGCACACCAGGTATGCTCAGTAGATAGCAGCTGACAATGATGGTTAACACTGACTGCGGATTTATTTTGTGCCAGGAACTCTAGTCAGCTACGGATAGACAGCTGCCATCAAGTCACCTCCAACCCATAGCGTATGTGCACAAGTACAGAACTTGCTCAGTCCTGCATCCTCCTCACGCCTGAAGCCCATCATTGCTACTATTGTACCTGTCCACCCCACCCAAGACCTCCCTCCTTCTGGCTTCTACTTCGACAGACACGGTGGGACTGGTCCTTCCCGATGACATGTCCCAAGCGAGCTGGACAGCATGCTGTGGTGACCTGCGAGGCTTTCACTGGCTGATTTGTGGAGGTCAACAACTACGCCTTTCTTCCCAAGTCTGACTTCTTCTGGAAGCTTGGCTGAGGCGTGTCCATCCTGCGTGACTCTGCTGGGCCTTCAAACACTCACAGCCAAGCTTCTGGTGGCACAGCATCCTGAAAACCGCCTGGACACACTGCC
>NW_022111363.1:5392099-5398523 GCF_000313985.2 Echinops telfairi
CCAAACGCCAAATCTGAATGGCCGGTTTGATGCACTGAGCCTGCCTGCCAGTAGGGGCTGGGAGTTTGCTCTTGGGAGTGTGTTGCTAGAGGTGTGGTGTGGGCAGGAGGGATACTGGGACTGGGCTGTGGCTATTGTAAGGCTCCTGAACAGGGAGAGTAAGGAAGCCATCTTCACTCCCTTGTCACCTTGGGCTGGAACCCTGGACCACGTGCCCGGGGTGACCTGATGGATGGGATTTGACAGGGTGTCCTTGGTTCCCTTCCTGCACAGGGCAGCCAGCCCCTGGTCAACCAGAGACCGAGTCCAGGTAAGCTGCAGGCCCCAGGCAAAGACAGACACTTTGTGCAAATAATGCCTCTCCCCTGGGGGCTCTGCCTCCCTGGTCAGTCTTCTGAATACGTGGCAGCAGGCAGCTCAAAGCCAGTGGAACAACACACCCACAGAGGCTATGTGCCCAGGGCAGCCCTGAATGAGCCTCCATCGCCAGCCTGCTCCAATGTCATTTTCAAATTAGAAGGCTCCCATCCTCTCCACTTCATCTACCAAGCTCAGCAGAAACAAGGCCCCTGGAAGAGAGGGCTGCCTGGTGGTCCAGGTAGAACAGCAAAGAGATAGAAAGCACTTCTGGATTGGAGTCCTCTTCCTTTAGCTCCTGCTACAAAAACAATCGCTCCCTTCTTTCAAAGCCTTCTAGAAGGCTAGAGCTGGAGGGGCTCAGAGAGTGTGTGGTTGAACCTAGTCATCTGGTGCCAAGTGGCAGCCTTGAGTGAATTTGCAAAACTACTCTCTCTGGGTGGACCCAGGCCAGTGCTAGGCTATAGAGGGAGGCAAGTGGGAAAGATCTCAGCCCTCTCTTGTCCTCTTGACCAGACACCCAACACAAGTGCCAACATTGAGCCCAGGATGTGGTCTAAGCTCCCGAGGGACGGACATCTTCCAAGTTTCAAAACAAACGAACAAAACAAAATAATCCAAACTCATTATCACTGAGTCAGTGCTGACCCATAACCACCCCATAGGACAGGCAGGACTGCCCCTGTGAGTGTGTCAGACTCTAACTGTTAAGTGGAATAGACAGCCCCATCTTCCTCCCTTGGAATGGCTGGTGGTTTTGAACTGCCAACCTTGTGGGTCTCAGCCCAATGTGTAACACCTATGCCACCAGGGCTCCTCTACCTCTTATTCACCCCGTTTTCCTGGTCACCACACGGGGTCCCTTTGGAGCTTCTTTTTGCAGGGGTGGCCTTCTGTCTCTGGATCATGCTTCCTGTTCTTCTGCCGCAGTGGTCCAGATGTGCACACTGCTTGCTCAGGTGGCCTTCCTGACCCCACATGACTGCAACAGGAGCGACCATGCTCTCTCCGGTCAGAGTCAGTTTTCTAGCACGCTTGGGTGGCGAGTGCTTGTAGCCCTCACTTGACTGTAAGCGCCATAGGGGTGTGCTTGTTGCTGGCTCGCTCCCTAGCATCTGGAACAGCACCTGGCACATGGTAGACACTCAACAAATACAAGGTCGCTCTCTGATCTGGTGGCTCTACAAGAAGCTCGGGGTAAGCTTTGGCAGTGGGGTTTTGGCGAGGGCAAGTCAGTGTTCCCCACTGAGACAGCTGCTCACTCTGCTCTGACCCCTGGAGCCTTGGGTGCCCATAGCGAGCACCAGCTGGGAATTTCCCCACCTGTCTCGGGGCACTTGCTCTTGGCTCCCTCAACAGTGTCCTGGCAAAAAAGTGTCTGGCTGCCTGAGCACCGAGCTCAGGAAAGCACAGAATCAGCATCACCTCAAATTTTATTTTTAACCAACAATTGATCTTGCTTCTAGCAGATTTATTTTCAGCCCAAGGCCTGTGAGGCAGTGCTAATCTGCATGCCCATCTCTGCCCTCTGGGAGCTGGATGTCTTAGGTGATTGTCCTGAGACAAGAGGCCTTGTCTTCCTGACCCTGCTCCTTCTCCGCTTCCCAGAGCAGGGCCAAGTTTAAGGTGTTGTCTGAAGAGAATGCAGAGTTTATATGGAGAGGAGGACTCTTACAACCAAAATTATGTGGGGTGGGGATAGAGGGCAGGCTGATTAAATCCTCTGTACTGGGCCTGCAATTATTCAGCTACTTTTCCTGGGTTCTAGACTTGACAGACGAGCCCTTGGACCTTGCATATATTCAAGTAAGTGCTGAACAAATGCTCTTGGAATGGTGGTTGTGTGTCGGGCTGCCAATCCAAAGGTTAGCAGTTCAAAACCACTTGCTGCTCCTATGGAGAAAGATGGGGCTTTCTACTCTGGTAAAGAGTTAGAGTCTCAGAAACCTGTTCTTCAGGGTTGCTGTGAGTTTGCATGAGTGAGAGACTTGGCTGAAAGGGAGACACTTAGCCCTTACCTTTTCTTCTACAGATAGTCTCTCACACTCACTGTTAGCAAGTGTGTCTTGACTCATAGCAACCCTGCAGGACAGAGTAGCACCACCCCTGTGGGTCTCTGAGAAGGTAACTCTTTATGGGAGTGAAAATCTCCTCTTTCTCCTGTAGAACAGTTGGGATTTCCATATTCTGACCTGCTGGTTAGCAGCCTAATACGTCACCCACGATGCCACCAAGGCTCCTCCAAAATACGCCTTAGACTCAGGTTACACAGTGTGTGTGTGTGTGTGTGTGTGTGTGTGTGTGTGTAAGCGCTCACTGTTTTCTTCCAAGAGCATTTGTTCAGCACTTACTTGAATATATGCAAGGTCCTTAAAGCTGGGGCTGGGGGTTGGATAAGGAATGGGATTCCCAAATAAACACTTCAATCTTTGCCTGATCTCAGTGTCATAACCCACAGAGGGGAAAGCTGTGGAAGCAGTTCTGTTCCGTGTCTTAAGTGCTCAAGCAGAGGTTTTGCACAAGCTTCCGCAGGGAGAGACGCGTGCAGTTGAGAGACTTACCAGAAAAATGTCTTCCTTGAGCACAGGTGGTTTATATTCTTTCCAAGCTGAGACTTTGTGGCAACAGGGACCTTCCAGGCAGACGAAGCAGCAAGCGTGCCCGGCTGTGGAGGCAGGGAGGAGAGGTGATGGCTGGAGGAGGAGCCAGTATCATGGGGCTGGACCACCCACGTCATGAGGACAGGTGGGAAAGACAGGCAGCTCAGCAGGTTAGAGAAGCCATGGTCAGCCCCGCCTCTTTCTGTACAGCCTGCCTCTCCAAGCAGACGGTAAGGGCTGTGAGGGCAGGCACCACATCATGCCTGCCACCGAGGCTCTGCTCACAGCCCTGTGGGCGGGCTCCACCGGAGGAGCCCAGGCCTGGCTGTGCTGGCGACGGGTCCACCTGGAGCCAGGAAGGATCCTCCCAGGTGGAGCTGTAGAGGAAGCATCTTGCAGCTCCGTCTAATTACAGGGTAAGTGAGCGGGCCTCCCTCATGGTTAATTTGCTGTGTGCCTTTATTGCCAGCAAAAGACAGATGATTCTCGGAGGGTATTCCATATAGACCTGCCAGTCATTGTCTTTATGACTCCACGAGCCTTTTATGGCCCCGCTGGGAAAGGTGTTTTATTTTCCTTCTTTTAATTCTCCATTTTCAGTCAGTAAATAACCATTTTCTGGGAGCAGAAGGAGTGTCAAGTTGAGGATCTAGGTGAGGCAATCCCAGCCTGGCAGGCCTTGGCCTTCAGGAGTGAGGCTGGGGGTGAAAGGTCAAGGGCAAAGGGAATGAGGACAAGATCACTCCAGGATACTGTGAAGTGGGTAATCCCCCAACAGTGATTAATATACACACCATCAAAATTTAAAAATGAATAAATGTTTCTTTTCAGCAGATTTGTCTTCTCAATGATGCTTGGCTTAGATTAATGATCATGTGAGTTTATGTTTCCAAATGTACACACACAGACTACTCTGCTTGGGTGACTGAGGGGAGGAGGTGGGAGGGGGTAGGTGGGGAAGAGATGGGCGGTGGACCCAAAGAGTGCTGTGTGTACATTATATTTTAATTAACACCCAGTCTTCTCGATGTACACAGGGGCTTTCCGCCTGACAGAGAGATGTTCACCCCAATGAGAGCCGAAGGGCCTGCAAGCCACTGGGTCACTGGAGCCGGCTCCTACCGACAGCCAACAGTTACATTGTCAGAAATTTTGCAGGCTGTCTTATATTACTTTGATAGCTTGGAATCAGCCATAGTAAGATTATTTACACCATGGTAATGGGCAGGCTCTGAAACGCTGAGTCAAATTTCCACCCCCAGCTGGTGGTTAAGCAGCTACCAGCACACCACTGCTACAGGGATTCACACCACAGATCTGTTCAAGCCGGGACGAGGGTCCCCTGGCAGGAAACCAATAGTAAGTGTGACTATTTATTGATCACGCACTAGGTGTCAGGTGTGGTTCTAAGTGTTCTCCATGTAATTTCTCATTGATCCTCTCAACAACTCAATGGGGCAGAAGCAATTACAGCCCCTAACAGCTTTGGACTCAGACTCCCAGCACCCTCCCCTTGCATAGGAGCAGTCCCTGGATGGTGTACCTGGTTAGCATGCTGGCGGTTGACTATTCAAATCCACTGTAGGCGTGAGGCAGACAGGCTTGGCAGTCTCCTGGGGGGGGTGGGCACAAAATCTAGGGAGCACAGTTCTGCTTTGACGCGCATGGGGTCAGGCGAGTTGTAATAGTATCCTCCTTATTTCATTTCTTTTTTTTTCTTAGAGTGATGTTTATTTATGACAAAGTAGAAAAAAATATCCCTCATCATCCCCCCGCCCCCATTTATATTTGTGGTGGTGGTTTTATTGATAAGGCAAGTGAGGGCCAGGAAGGGCAAATGGTTTGGCTAAGGTCACTCAGCCTGGTGATGGGGCTCCCGACTCCCCATTCAGTGCCCATCCGCCTTCTTCTTCCAGCTCGCCTTGCTGTACCTCGGTCTGAATCCCAGCTGGAACTGAGTCCAAAGGCCTGCAGTTGACAAAAGGAGTGGTCACCAGGCCCAGCGCTGACAGATTGAGCCCAATGGGCTCTGTGTGCATTGTCCCTGCTGCCTCTGGCAGCGTGATTAGGGTTCGACTGCTCCCCGGCGCCCCGGCTCCATCCAGAGCTGCCTTTTCTTCCACTTTGCCATTGTTTGAGGATCCCACTGGAAGCAATTCAGACTTGACTCTCTCTGCAACAGCCATCTGGAATAACAAGAAGAAATAAATACAAATAACAACTCCAACCGGCGTTCTGCCTATTAGCACAGCGCCCTTAGCCAAGGGCAGAGGGGAGGAGGGTGGACCGAACCCCTGGCGCCTCATGAGCCCCATGGAGACTCCACTGCGCTACAAGATGAGCCCAAGTCGGCTCGGGATGGGAAGACCACCGTCCTCAGGAGCTGAGGCAGAACTGCTGGCTTTGCTTTGATGATTATTTTGGTGTGAAAAAGGTGGCCTGAGTCAAGAAAAAGAGCCTCAAGTTGAAAATCCTCTCAATTCTTAAATATATAGGTATATTCTAATGCGGACTGCATACTGATATGGCAAACATTCCACTGTGGACCGGAGGATCAGGCTCTCCCAGGGCTGAGGGCCTTCCAGCACACGCACCCTGCCTTCCAGTCCTTCCAAGCCATGGTCTCCTGGGAAGACTGGAGTTTCCAAGGCTTTTCGTTGAGTGGGGCTTCCCAGACTGGGGCAGGAGCTCATTTCCTGGCAGCAGGGAGTTGCCACAGGTGGGGTGCTACCCAGGCTACTTGAACTTTTACCTTGTAGGCTCGACTCCTATTTGCCCAAGAATTTTGTGCCACGGGCAAGTGCTGCCCGAAACACCTCGGGGTCATTGCATGTTTGATTTTAAATGAATGTTTTAGCTATGGTGCGTTCCGAAGCCTTTCGTTGTTGCCAACTTTTTTTTGGAGACCCCCCCCCCGCTAGTTCAGTTATGGGGCCACCTGTGGGGTCTAGAAGCACAATTTAAGAAGCGTGGCCTGTGAGAGAGCTGGAGAACCTATACTCTGCCCAGGGCCATTTGGATATTGTTAACATCAGTCAGGGGCCATACAAAATTACCAACTTAAAAATTAGCCTGCTACATTAGGTCAGACATCTAATTAACACACCCTTAAGGTGATGGCTGCTGGAGCCCTGGTGCTGATGTGGTTACATGTTGGACTGCTACCTGCAAGGTCAGCAGTTTGAAACCACCAATCGCTCTGCAGGAGGAAGACGCAGCTTTCTACTCCTGTAAAGAGTTAGAGCCTCAGAAACTCACCGGGACAGTACTACCCCATCTTAGAGGGTCCCTGTGAGTTGGAATTGGCCCTACGGAAGTGAGTTTGGTGCTGGTGGCTTTGGGCTGTGAGTTAGTTAATTGTGCCAGCCTGGCCGATAATCACATGTGGTGCTGGTTGAAAGGCAGAGGGATAAATGGGTGGTGAAGCCTCGCCTTTCTAGTTCTCGGGTCTCTTGTTTTGTGATGGT
>NW_022111363.1:5400958-5402259 GCF_000313985.2 Echinops telfairi
CGCTCCGGATGCTCCATCATAAACAAATGGCAAACGAATTCAAAGACTAACTTAAACTCTCAGACACACAGAGAGACCCTACTGACACAGAGAGAAAGCTTTTAGAAATCTCATTCAAATCATTGCTGGATTTGTCTATTAGCGAAATTTGTTTCTTTTGCATGTGCTAATTGGTCTTGGCATTAATTAATCTGATTTCATTACATTCTCTTTAATTTGTCAAGATATCATTTTGTTATTGGGTGACGGAACACTTTGGAGGATTGTTAGCATGGGAAGATATTTCCCGCAACCCCCACCCCTCACCCCTTTTAAAGTTCCCAGAGAAAAAGTCGTTATCAATTAAGTTAATTTGCATACACATTAGGTTAATCGTTTTAGTTTAGCCAAATTTGTGGGAATTTACATAGCAAATTGACCCTCCACATTTCACTTAAACATATGTAACACACCGACTAGTGCATTTTGAGTTGCTAATGAAACTGAGGTTATTTTACACGCTTCTTTTAGTAAAAGAGGTCTAATTAGACCAAGTAATTTTTTATTTCATCCATAATTGCAAAACAAATAAGCTTCTTGGTGTTCTCTCTCTCTCTCACTCTGTCTCTCTCCTTTCAGCAGCAGCATCACATGGACAGAGACGTTAATGGGAAAGTCATGTTTTCCTAATTAAGCCCGGTTTGATTCCTGCTCACCGCTCCGGCATCAGCCCTCTCCAACTCCCTCCTCGATGCTCTTCTGCCTGAGTTGCTAAGCCTCCTGGTGTACCTATTAATAGACGACGCCCCCACACAGGGCCGGCCACATTAAAACATGCAACCAGGAGGGCAGGCTGCGAATTTTGACAGATTTGTTTTTTAATTTTATATATATATACCAGAAAAGAGAAAGCTGAATTAAAAAAAAAAAAGAGGGAGGGAGAGGGCGGGTCTTGGTGGTTCTCTCCATCAGGGGAAGACAAGAGAGAGAGAAATAGCTTTTGTTCTCCCCCAGAAAAGAAGTTGGCATAGTACATTGGTGGTGTTTCCAAAGTGACTCCGGGGCGATCTCGCTCAGTGCTGGGAGACGGGCGGCGATTCTCCCTGTCCAGGACTGTGGAGCTGTGTGAGCTCGAGGGGATGTGGGAGACTTGTAAGAAATGCCAGCTGGGTGGCATGCGGACAGAAGTGGGAGGGAAGGGCCCTTCTTCCTCTGCCCTGGAGAAGGTGGGATCTGAGGTGGGGGTGGAGAGTGAGCTAGCTGGAGTCTGGCTCGGGTGTGGGGAGTGGGGTGGAAGGGGGCAGAAACGCTTAGCAGCTCAG
>NW_022111363.1:5402359-5405157 GCF_000313985.2 Echinops telfairi
GTGGGGTGGAAGGGGGCAGAAACGCTTAGCAGCTCAGTTCTCAACCAAACAGTCAGTGGTTTGAGTCCATTGGAAGGCACTTGGAGGAAAGGCCTGGTGATCACTGAAAATCCCACAGAGAGCACAGGTGGCCCCTCACACCCAGGGCGTCGCCGTGACTTGGAATGGACTGTGGCAGCTGGTCTGGTGCAGAAGCTGAGCACTTGCTGTTTTCCTTTTCCTTCACTGAGGACCAGGGGAGCTTGACCCACTCTCTAAGCTGAGGAGCGAGGTGAGCCCTGGTGGCCCTGCCAGGGAGGCCAGCGGTTCAAACCCACCAGCAGCTCCATGGGAGAAAGGTGAGCCCAATTGCTCCCGGGAAGATGTGCAGCCTTGCAATCCCTGTCAGTTCGAGAGGGCTGCTCTGTGTTGAATCATCTTGATGACAGTGGGGGTTTTGATAGATCCCTTTTCTTTCTTCTTTCTCTTTTCTTGCTTCCTTCCTCCCTTCTCCTTTCCTTCTCGTTCTCCCCCTGCCCCCCACCCCCACCTCTCTCTCCCTTTCCCTCTTTCTCCTGTAAGACCTGGCTTTGCCGAGTCATGAGCAGCATATGGGAAGGGAGAGTAGGGGAGAGTAAGGCAGATGGATCAGAATGGGGCATTACACCTTCAGCTTGCAATAATTAAACTTGGCATCCAACCTTGACACAAGACTGGAAAAAAAAAGGGGGCCACCATCCTTCACTCTCCTCTGCACTGTCCTCGTCTTTTGCAATGTGATGTGGTAGTTTTTTTTCTCATCAAGAGGTGGAATTGATTTCCTTCCTTCTTAAATCCCAGCAGTGTGGGTGGCTTGCTTAGGCCAATAGGTGCATCAGAAGGGATGAGGTGCCAGGTCCCCTCTAGGCCTCAAGAGGCCTTGCATGTCCCAGGAATCCTGCTTCCATCCAGATCAGCTGGATGATCAGAAATAAAAATCCCCACCGTCTCCACCACTCCAGTTGTCCCCATCACCTCAGTGGGCAGTCAAGTCCCGGAAGCACAGATTGTATGAAGGTCCCTACTTAAGCCCAGCTTGAGTTTCCAACTTGCAGAACTGTGAATTAAGTCAAGGGTTGTTGACTTAGCCACTAGCTGTTGGGTGACTTAAGCAGCAACAAATAAGTGTGCAATCATTAACCATGTATATTTGTTGGAAAATCCCCTTTCATGCTCAGTCTCCTAATCTGTAAAATCAGTTGAGAATGAGACAGTCTCTAAATTTCTTCTGAGCTTCACAAAGCTCTAGAAACCATGTTGCGCAGCCCGAGAGCCTGACAGCTTACTGGGAGAGCTCTCTCGTCCAGGCACAGTGGGCTGTCTGGAGGCATGAGCACACAGGGCCAATCAGTGGCCCGGCTCCTGTCTAGATGAGATGAGGCTAGCACCAGTGTAAAGAGGAAAGAGAAGATGGACGCTCTTGTGATAAGAATAGGAACAGGGAACAGGCTGAGGGCTCTGGTATGTAATGCGATGTGTGTTCGTGGAAGTGATTGAACCCCAAATAGGACATGCTTTGAATATCCATGAGTCTGTTAACATCACGCTTATAGCGTCTTCTAGGCCTGGAACCTTGAGCCAGACCCCTTACCCTGTTGTTTTTTTATTTGTTTGGGACTGTAGACCTTGATAATGGGCTGCCTCAGCTATGTCTCGCCCTCACGCCAATAGACGCAGGACCCTTGTGTGGCACGCCCAGCTCGGCACCATCCCTGGAGAAGTTTCTGTACCTCTTTCTTCACCACTCAAGAGAACCCTTAAGAGTGAAAGGTTAGAGAATGAGACGAACCAACGAGTAGTTTACACAATCAGGGTTTAATATATGGGAAATGAGTGAATGGGTCAATGGATGAATGAATGAACATTAGCCCATGGATAAACATGAACTTCATGCTAACGTCATCAAGCAAGTCCTTTGGAAACATCACTTCTTGGAACACGTTACCACTTCTGAAAACCCTCCCAATGGATAGCCATGTTGTGGAGACATTCGCCTCCAGAAGCCTCTTCATTATATGACATTGCTACCGCAAGGCCCCACCCACGGAGTGGGGTCCCTGGGTATTGATGCAAGGCCAAGGCAGAGGACTGAACTGCCTTTGCCTTTGGACTTCTGAGACTCTTTTAACCCCAGGAGTTCCCTTTGGTCTGGTCACATCGAGGCTTGGACTCCTCCTCCTTTGCACCAGTCTTTGCTCCTCAGGCCTAGCTTTCCTTGGGTTCAACCAGGTCTAACTCAAGTCATCAGGTTTACTTTGAGTACCCGTGATGCTAAGCCAGAGTGGACAGAGATTCCACTGGGAACAGCTAGTATAGCCAAATGCTGTGTTACCTGTGTGTGCCAGACTAGCTGGGAGTCTTGGGTGCTACAGCAGGGATACCAGTGCACTCAGTTCTCCAAGTTATGTCAAGGGAAGAAGTCAAATCCCATTCTCCTCATCATGACTCGCCCCCCTCTTGCTCATTTTCCCCTTGCCTCCCCATCCTTAGGCTGCAATGATTCTACAGCATCTTTGCATCCACACTTCTGTCCTTGTGATGTAATTATTGTGTCTGTTTCCTATGATGGAATTGCATTGTATCCACCCAGTTCTTAACACAGCACCTTGCACACAGCATTTGATAAGAGGAAGAGGTATGGGTGACTTAATGGTAGAGTTCTAGCCATCGGTGGAAAGGGCAGTTGTTCATACAGAACAAGGTGATAAATCATGTTTAAAACCAGACAAGGTACGGGACAGTGTTGTATCCTTTCACTGCACTGATTCAATCTGTGTTTG
>NW_022111363.1:5405257-5423788 GCF_000313985.2 Echinops telfairi
ATAAATCATGTTTAAAACCAGACAAGGTACGGGACAGTGTTGTATCCTTTCACTGCACTGATTCAATCTGTGTTTGTGGAAAAGCTGGACCGTGTAAAGAGGAAGGCAGGGTCCGGCCTGGAGGAGGACTCATTTACAACCTACCATTCACAGATGGTGTGACTTTGCATGCTGAACGGAAAGAAGACTGGAAAGACTTCCTAATGAAGGTCAATGGCAACAGCCTTCAGGATGAAGTGCGCCTTCACGTAAAGAAAACGAAGCCAGCAGCAGCATGCGAACCAGAGAAAACACTGATGCTGCCAAGGATTTGATTTGATTTGGATCCACAATCAACACTCACGGAAGCAACCATCAAAGAATCAAGTGACCTATTGGCTTGGGGCAAATCTGCTGCAGAAGATTTCTTTAAGGATGTTAGCAAGCACAGCTGTCACTTAGAGGACCACAGTGTGTCTGAGCCAAGCCATAGTATCGCCACTTGCCTCCTACGCACGTGAAATCAGGACAACGCATAAAGGGAGCCCAAAGAAGAATGGCTGCCTTTGAAAGATGGTGTTGGTGAAGGACGTGGAGTATCGAACTAACAAATCTGTCTTGGAAGAAGTTATGGCCAGAATGCGCCTTAGAAGGGAGGAGGGAAAGACTCTGTCTCATGGACTTGGGGCGTGTGATCAGGGAGGGGCCCGTCCTTGCATAGGAACATCATGCTGGGAAAACTGGAGGGCCCATGACCAAGAGGAGGACACGCAACAAGATGGATTGACACAGTGGCTGCAGCAATGCGCTCAGGCACAGCAAGGCTTCAGAGGGTGGCGCTCCACCAGGCAGTGTTTTCTTCTGCCATGCGTTGGGCTGCTATGGGTCAGAACTGCCTTGAAAGCACTCGACAACAGCAATAACACAAGAACACCATCCGGGAGGCCCATGTTCCCTACTCAGCCAATGCACCTCATGTGCACCCCCACTGCTGTCAGCGAAGGCCGCATGTTGCCAAGCTGTTACACAGGCCTCTCGGGAGCTTCCAGAGTTGGATGGACTATGGAGGACATTTCTGGTGGCCTTCTACCAAAAGCGAGCCAATAAAATCCCGATGGATCAAACAACCGTCTGATGTATGACCTCTGGATCATGGCAATGGCACAGGACCGGAAAGGGTGTCGCCTCACTGTGCATGGTTCCGTGACAGCTAATAATAGCAACAAGCTAACAACAACAACAACAACAGCTAACCAACAAGCATGAAGGGGCCATTTCTGCACAAAGTGGGCGGGCTAGCATCCTGGAGATCACACCGAATTGCAGCGGCCTGCTCTGTGTGAACGTGACCTGGCCTCCCAGGTCAGAAGTCACCTACCTAGGAGAGGAAGACTCTGGTGCCAGGCACAGTAGGGAGTGGGAGCAACACGGAGAGTGGTGAATGCAGGCTCTGCTGACGACATTTCGATCGGCATCTTTGGAGACTTTCCAGGTGGCCCCTACTACAAGGTCAAATCTTGACTCAAGGGGAAAGGTGAGTGTTCATCTCTGCCCCTCCCACCCCCTGAGCCCCAGCAGGCTTTTTAGGACCACCAAGTTCAGAAGGGCTGGGCGTGGACTTTGCATCAGGAGACACCGGGTTAGTCTCAGCTCTATCACCATTAGCTGTGTGATGTAGAGGCAAGGTGTGGCGAATCGTTGCGCTCCTGTTTTGCCTATATGAGATGGGCTTACACATGACAAATAGCTCAGGTGCATACACCTGTGTCATGTAAAAAGCGTGAAGGCACAGCGCTACTTGCTCTTCGTATCCGTTGACAGTGCGAGGGACGCCTGCACAGCTTTTCTGCTTAGAAATGGTGGGTGCTTGGATCTTGTCATCACTCAGGGACCAGTCAGCGTTGGGGGTGCCATCTCCCACCCCCACAGGCCCCGCCTCTTGTCCCCTTGCTGACCCTGGAGACAAAGAAGGCAATGGCATTTCTGAATGAGGCTGACAGTTCACCAGGCACGAAAACCCACCCAGTTCTGACTCAGAGTTTTGGAGGCGCAGATAGAATTAAGGAAATGTTAATGTATTCGCATCGCTTTGCCTCCTGCCTACACAGGCAGAAGCAATGAGGAGGGAGGACTGGGTGGGAGAGGGGGCAGGGAGATGGGGAGTTGTGTTGATGGGTTCTGCTGGGCAGCGAGGGTAGGGGGGGAGTGGGGGTGACTGGCTGAGGACAGCAGGGTCCCCAGGCTGCAGCTGGACCTGAGATCCCCAGGGAACAGAAAGAGAAGCTCGCATCTGGTCTCTGCTGAGTGAAGCAGCCACCCGGAATGCAGTATCAGCTTGGGCATAAGGCTAGAGCAGAGGGACCCCAGGGTGCATGTGTGCCCACACAGGGGCCAGGAACAGGGCATGGAAACTGGGTGAACCAGAGCTGTCTGTTTCTGCCTTGCTGCTGTGGCTTGTCAATGGGAAACAGCCATTTAGAATCAATGTCTTCTCTAAATGAGGCCCTGAATGCTGTATGCTTAAAAAGATCTATCTGTCTATCTGTACACTTATGCAGGGAGTTGGCTCCCTGGGGCACAGCAACCAGGATGCTTCCACAGCAGGGAACAATCCCCTGGGAGCCCGCCTCTTTCTCTTTCCCTTCTGCAGGGGCTCGAGGACCAAGCCCGGAGGGGCTGGGATGAGTGGCTGCCAAGTTGATGGGTGTAGCGAGAGGTGCCTTGTATTGCTGGCTCTGTTCCTTCTTGACTTTTCATTCTCGCGAGGAAGGATCTGTTGTCGATTTGCCAAGCACCCACTGGGTCTCGGTGTGGCTGCCCACAGGCAAAAGGACCCATGGTCTGGTCCCTCAGCCTCACAGGCCCATGACCCACCCAGATGATGCGTCCTCTGCCCCACCGCCTGGGACCTGGCCCAGTGCATGATATGGACAGAAAAAGACGCTCTCCCGAAGGTCCACCCAGACTCTGGGATGGCCTCTGTGCAGTTCAATGATGATGCCACCAGGGGAGTCCCCAGGCACCTCTCGGAACGGATAGTGGCTGGCCTTTCTGGGTTCTAAGAATGAAAAGGTCCCTCAGATTGGTGCAGGGGTGGCTTCCTGACAGGACATGCTATGGAACGCTTATCTTGGGGAGATTGCATCTCATCCTCCTATCTGCAGGACAGTGACCTCAGGAAAGGACAGGGTCATGGAGGCTTTGAGTGGGGAGTCCCAGGTAGGGACCTAGGGAGCTGTCTTCGAAGAAGCTGGGGGCACAGGGGGTCTATTTGCAGCCCTGAGGTTGATGTCAGCTGCTAATCAGTGGGCCCTGGCTCACGGCGACCCCATGTACAGTGGGACAAAATGCTGCCGGTGCCACGCCGTTGCCAGGCTGGTTTTTCATTGGCTGATTTTCAGAGGCAGGTTGCCCAGCTTTACTTCCGTGCTCCTCTTAGTCTGCAACCTCTGGTGACACCTGTTTGGCCTCACAGCAACCTGCATACCTTAACTGACAGACTGGGAGTGGCTGGGAGTTGAACCCGGGTCTCCCACAGGGGAAGCGAGCCACCTCTGCCCTCTCTTTTCAAACATGACTTGCCAAGAAAAGCGATTGTTCTCTTTGGCTTTCTCTGCCCTCTCCTCTCCTCCTGGAGCCTTGAATGTTTTAAATGCCAGTCTTCATGGTTTGATGGCAAATTTTACACTAATGCAGAGTATTACCTAGTTAATTTGACTAGAATGGACTGTGATTTTACACGGTGAGACTGTTGCCTCCTGAGCTAACAGTTCCATTACCGTGGGCTGGGCAGCCTGCTCTCCCGGAATCTGATGAGCTGAGGACTGTCTGCCAATGGGCTTCACGGTGGAGAGGGACATGGGTTTCAGTCACTTAGGCACTTACTCGTTTCCTTCTTTACTCCTTCACTGACTCATTCATTATTTTTTAATTACAGTCCCTCATTCATTCTTCCACTTAGCAAACTTTTAGCCAGCCTGCCATCTCCCACTAATACTAGCTGGGGGGGTGTCGAGACGGGTAACCCCGTTCTCTGACCTGTAGGAGCTCAGAGTTTCACCATGAAAAACAGCTATAAACACTCGTGGACACTATCACGTGCCCACCAAAGAGTCCTGTGCCCCAGGGGAACCCCGAAGAGAGAGGGGAGGCTAACAGAAGCTTCTTGGAGGGGTGAAATCTAATCAAGTCTTAAAGGACTCAACCAGGAGAGTGTGATAGGGCACTGAACTGAAAAGTGAGGTCAAGACCTGGGTACAAAGACGTGTCGAGAGAACCCCCTTCTAAGAGATACCCATCACTGCTCCTGCCTCCACCCACCTCACCATGGTCACCTTCACCGAAGAAGAGAGCAAGGCAAACCTTTGGTAGAGTGGAGCCAGGTGAGGGCCCTCTAGGAGAAATCATGGAGATTAGGAATCCCGGGAAAAAGAGGAAGTTCTCATTGTCAGGTCAACCAGAGCATTCCGGTACTTTGAGAAGGGTTGAAGTGGGTGAGAAGGATCTTGGGGGTGGTTGACGCATGTCTTCTCCTTGCTTCTTTCCTGGATATTTCTGATGGAGAAGTAGGGGGCATTGGAAGCGAGGAGCAGGCTGACCTGTTGAGTAGCTTGGGCCAATGCTAAAAGGGATGGTAATGTAGTGAATCTTGGAAGAAGGAGACGGGGTCATTCCTCCGCCATGATAACCCTTCCCAGACAATCTCATAGATCTGAGCAGTCTGGGAATACAGGAAGAATGTGGCTGCTGTGGGCTGACACAGGAAGTGCTAATTGGAAAGATGACCTCCTGGAGGGATGTGAGGGATAGACTGCTGCCCGGGATCTACAGCAAGCATGGCTGCCCCTTCCTAAAATGATCCTCAACACTGAGGGGTGCAGATGATCTTCAGCAGGACCCTAAGCCAACCATGAAGGCCCCCTAAGCAGAGATCACCACATGGGTGGAGCCACCAACAAGCATTGGTGCCAGGCTGAGCTGGGCAGAGGCTGGTATCTTCTCCTTGGGATCTGGCTTCGAAGTATGAACAATGAGTCCATCCCTTGCTCCCAATTGCTCTCCCAGCCTGCCTACTGATTGCAACCAGTCCTAGGTGGACAATTTGGGACATCTACCCACAAGGTAAGATCCCAGAGACTCCAGAGAACACAGTGGAAGGTCTGACTAGAGGAACTTATGTCATAGTTATGCCCCATTGAGTAGAGCTTGTCTATGCCACCAACTCAACAAAGATAGGAGGCGAGAATGCATTCCAGGCCAAGGTGAGCACATGAACAAAATCATGGAGGAGGGAAAGCGCACACAGCTGGGAACCAGTTTGGGGAGCCTGGTGGGTAGGGACCTGGAGCAGCAAAGGATGAAGTATACTGCATGCTCTCTGAAAGGACCAGGGAAAATGTACACGCGGCTCTTGCCTCTGGGAAAAATCAGATGGCCTACAGACTGACCCTCTCCACCTCTCCATAACTAGTGCCACTTTTACCTGGACAAGAGGAGAACTCGAGGCAGGCCCTGCACATGAAAAGGTCCCACCTACCCCTCCTCCAGCCCTAATAGAGTTCTTAAAGGACATGTGAGTGCTCTGTTGCATGGGGTCCAGTGCTCAGAGTGGGCTTGGGGCGATCCCAGATCCTAAACCTTCGTTCTGATGATGACAGCTGCTCAGGCCACAGAGACATGCTTCTCTGCATCTCTTGTCCTGTGTTTTATTTTGGTATTGCTTTCATTGTATTGTGGGTGAAAATGTACCGAGCAAATTGGTTTTCCATTCAGCAGTTCATAAGGGTCTTGTTTTGTGACATTGATTGTAATCTCCTCGACATTAAAGAAATCTTCCCTTCCTTCCAGTTTCCATTTATCCTCAGGCCTTCTGAGTTGCATTCTATGACTGACGGAGCTCCTTGAATAGCAGATGATTGATTTTTCTAAGGTATGTGCACCACCCTGGCATTACTAGTCAACTTATAAGCCTATCATTTGGCTGAAAGTTGAACCATGGGGGGGGGGGGGGGAGTTCAGTTCCAGGCATGAAGAAAGTCTATGGCTCACAGTTCCGAAGAGTTTGGTTTTTTTAAAACATTTTATTAGGGGCTCATACAACTGTTATCGCAATCCATACACACATCAATTGTGTAAAGCGCATTTGTACATCATTCTCAAAACATTTTCTCTCCACTTAAACCCCTGACATTAGGTCCTCATTTTTCCCCTCCCTCCCCACTCCCCCCTCCCTCATGAGCCCTTGATAGTTTATAAATTGGTATTTTGTCATATCTTGCCCTGTCCACGAAGAGTTTTACCAATTTCGATCAGACCAGTAAGCCTGGTTGTTTTTTATTATGATTTTGAATTTTTCCCTTCCCTCAATTCACTTTAATTGTTATCCCCTTCAGGGTGATCAGTAGTTGGTGGCTGGGTACCATCTAGTTTTTCTGATCTTAGGCTCAAGGAAGGTGGAGTTCACATGGGTCATTATCCTTCAGACTGATTGCTTCCTTGCAGCTTGACTTGGCTCCCTCCAGACACACAGAGAGATCAACAGTTGTGCGCTCAGGGGCCCTCGTCACTACGTACCAAAGGATGAAGGCAGCACATTGTCTTTGTGCGCTATGTTAAGCCAATGGACCGTAATGTTCCCTGAGATACAAGGCAACGAGCTCCCACACCAGGAAGGTTTAGGGATTGTGCTGCAGCCCCAGGAGGGCGTTGGAATGGGGAGAGGAAAAATAACGCTTTCAGTGTGGCAGTGCTTAGATATAAAACCAGTTAGTCAACAGGAGTAGTGATACCAAGCGGGTAGAAGGAAGGTGAGAGGAGAAGGGGGAGAAAAGGGAGAATGAATCGCAATGATTGACGTATAACCCACCTCCCCAAAGGGGAAGAACAACAGAAACGTGGGTGAAGGGAGACAGCAGTCAGTGCAAGATATAAAAATAATAATAGTTTATAATTTATCAAGGGTTCACGAGGGTGGGAGGGTCGGGGAAGGAGGGGAAAAAAGAGAAGCTAATACCAAGGGCTCAAGCAGAAAGAAAATATTTAGAAAATGATGATGGCAACGTATGTACAAATGTGCTTGATATCATTGATGCATAGATTGTTATAAGAGCTGTAAGAGCTTCCAATAAAATGATTTAAAAACAAACCCAACAACAATCAGTTACCTCATCCAATCTTCCATCTCAGACGGTCCACCTGCAATGGATTCCTTCACATCAAAACATCTCGGGTGCTGGGAGCGCCTTTTCTTTGTGTTCAAATGTGTGCTTCTGGAGGCCTTTGCTAATTAGTGTGGTTATAAAATCTAAGAAACATTTTACAAATTTTAAAGCTCACTTTTCTCATAAAATTATGTATAAGATATATATATATATATGTATGTATATGTGTGTGTGTATATATATATATATATATATATATACCCCTGGAAGAGAGTTGGGACCTTCTGCTTCTGTAAAATTACAGCCTTGGAACCTCAGGGGTCAGCTCTACTCTCTCTCTGCCAGACTCCACTCCATGGCAGTGACTGGTGTTCCGCGATGTTTGGCTTTTGTTTAGATAGAATGTTGCGCTGTTTTGTTTTGGGTGATGTCGGTTCTCTACATGGGCCTAGATATGGCCGTGGAAGCAGGGTGATGAAAGTAAACTATGTTTAGGCTGTTCTGAAATGATCTTTTATTCTATGAGACCACATTAGGATGTTCGAGAATAAGCAAAACTCATTTCTGAATACATAGAACGGTGGCTTTGAGAATTTTGTCATTTCCTATTTCTCCTGCCTCAGCAGAGAAGTTTCTGCAAATTGAAATTAATGAGGAAACTCTGTAAGAAGCACAGTGGCTTAGGAAACGTTGTGCTGTACCGCATCACTCTCAATAGAACACACGCTAGGTCAACATCTTGATGCTAACACACCACCACTAGTGATTCTACTTAAAGGAAGGCACGACGAATAATTTGGGAGTAAACATATCATCACTTTCAAATCATTTTGTCTGTGCGGGGGGGTTCCCGTCCAAACTTTACTAGCACCCAGACATGAGCAGCCATCATTCAATCCTGTGATCTTTGCTCTCTGGCAACAATCAGGCCAAATTCAAAAAGCGATCCGCAGCCTTGCACTTCTATATTGATTTTGTCTTCACAAAGGTGCATTTTTCAAGGTGGGAAGACAGGCACATTTTATCAAATGGTCTGTTATCTTAATCCACACCTTTAAATATTTATTTATTTTAACTTCCTATGGTGCGTTGGGTGAAGGTTGACAGAGCGGAGGATGCGTTTTGCATTCGACAGTTCACACGCGATGTGCTCGGTCTCAGGACCACACTGGCCGCGACCCCCCTGGCCTCACTCCTCCACGTGTTTCCGCCTCTCCTCCCCCCTCTCTTCCCCGCTCTCCTCAACCTGTTGAACTGTGCTGTGGGGCAACCACTGCCCATCTTTACATGCTTAGTCTGTGGGTTGTGGGTCCCCATCTGGACTCTTGTTCTACATGACGGCGATGCTAGGAAACGGTCTGCCATCATCTGTGACCATTTTGGCTGAAGTCTCCCAAGCTCAACCTTTAGTCTTGCCCGGAAGCCCTTGGAACCCTGGTGTCACAATAGTTTTATGCTTCGGGCTGCAAACCACGAAGTCAGCAGTTCAAACCCACCAGCTGCTCGCAGGGAGAAAGATGTAGCTGTCTACGCCTGTAAACATGTACAGTCTCAGAAATCCAAAGGGGCAATTCTACTCTGTCCTGTAGGGTCTCTGCGATGTGGAACCAATTAATTATATGCAAGTGGGCTTGGATTTGGTAGCCCTTGAAGACACAGGAAGAAACTTGGGAAAATAGTTGAATACCTCGGTAGCTATAGAACTAGGATTTAGAGACTTCCATGTCCTACTTCCTCACTTTACTGGAGAAGAAATTGAGTTCCAGAGAGGAAAAGAGCTTCCGAAGCACTGGGAGGCCCTAGGGTTGGGAATGCCTACTGAGGGAGTGGAGTCGCTGGGTGGTGGTGAAATGGTTAGCCCACGTGGCAGAAAGATCAGCAGTTTAAGTCTGCCCAGTGCTGGGATCTGCTCCTGCAAAATCAGCCACGGAAAAGAAGTACATCCAGGTCTACTTGACATACATGGGGTCGCCATGAGTTGGAGTTGACTCAGTAGCAATGGGAACTGATCCGGAGGGAGTGGATAGAGGCAGGGAAGCAGAGAGAATTGCATGCAGGCATCTGTGACCCAGAAGCCCCCTGAAAGCCTTCTTAAAGTCACGGGAGCTCAGCAGCATTGGGGGTGAATGTGGGCATGGCCCTCCGTGTGCCCACAACCCAGATCACTTCTCAGTCAAGTGTTGATGGAGGGTGATCTGGGATATGGCCCCAGCCCTTCCACTAGCTACTTGCTCTAAGCTTCTGGGTTGGACAGGGTAATCTCCAAGATGACTCTCAGCCCCAACTTCCTGTGTCTGAATGATTCCCCAGGGGCTGCAGGTTTGTGAAACCCCGAGGACTAGATTTGGCCTCAATCCACGTTTCTCCTTCATTTCTAAAACCATATGCACTTGCTGGAACACTAGCTCCATCTGGTCTTGAATCACTTCCCCCTGATTTCACTCAATGCTGGAATGCACTGCATCCTGCCCGAGGCACCTCGGGGAGCTGCTCTCACAGACTCCCTGGTTTTTCTCCCCTGAGGCTTAGCAAGTCAAGCATTGCCAAGAGCTCACTTCCTTCCACTGCACCAGAAAGAAGCCGCCACCGTCTGGGCCAGCAGGCTTGGCTCTTCTCTTCTCCCTGTGGGGAGGTTGACAGACTGGAATCACGGGCCTCCCTCCCACCGGCACCTGGAGGCTGCTCTCCCTCCTCTTGGCTGGCTGCCCCTTTGACTGGAAGAGCAGGCTTCAGAAGGTTTTCTCTCTCTCTCTCTAACTGCGTCCCTTCCTTGTCCACCTCCACCTCGAATGCTCGCTCATGTTCTTCTGTTCATTTTCGTAGGCAGGTGGTGATCTTGGATAGTGGTGAAAACCCATGTCTGGGTGCAACTTTGCATCCTCTATGTATGACCAGTGAGCCTTTCTCTGAGATGGTTTTCTTATCTATGAATTGAGCATAATAATTCCTACCTAATGAGGCTGTTGGGAAGTACAGACTCTATCACAATAATAGAAATGTCCGGTATGTACGAATTTTTGTATGAATTGTGGTGCTGGGGAAACATTGGATTTACCAAATTTCTTCAAAGAAATACAACCAGGGTGCTCCTTAGAAGCAAGGATGGCTTGCTTCATTTGGGCATATCATCAGAAAAGCCTGCTTACATCACGTTTGGTACAGAGGCTGGGGAAAAGAGAGTCAGCAAAAGGGAGTGACACCCTCAAGGGGCCGGACAGACACAACAGCTGCAACAGTGAGGATGGTGAAAATGTGCAGGGCCAGGCAGTGTTTTCTTCTGTTCTCCAGAAGGGCCTCGAATCAGAGACTGCTCACAGCAGTGGACAGAAAGAGCATTGGTCTTGAGCTAAGAAACCGTGGCGATGTGCTTTGTGCTATATTCACTAGTTCCCTCCCCGGGCCAAAGCTTCCTCTAGATTTTATGAGCAACCCTCCACCTGTCGGCTAATATGTAAAGATAGTAGTCAGCTGAGCCTCCATGCCATAGTCCAGGGGGGAAGCTTTCTCAGTGGCTTTGAGGCGCTCTGGGTGGTTCGACGCTCCCTGTGCTTATTCCCTTTCTGCTGCTGGATGCCTGTTTCCACTCCATCCTAAATTAGCCTCCTGGGATCTTCCTTTCTGCTCCTAGTTGCTACCTGCCCAGATATGCCCAATACCTGAGCCAAAGCCCTCCTCTAGTTCCCCAAATGCCACTCATTCAACAAACAAACAATAAACCCTCACTGCTCTCCAGGCAATACTACCTCCTAGTGACCCTGTAGGGCAGGGCAGAACTGCCCTTGTGGGTTTCCCAGACTGTACCTCTTTGTGAGAGTCCAAAGCCTCATCTTTCTCTCATGGAGCAGCAGGTGGCGTCGAACTGCTCACGGCGGTTAGCAGTCCAACATGGGATCACAACACCACACGTACTCTTAAAAATGCCATTTGCACCTGTCTTATTATGAGTGACAGTTTAAAAAGTCATTGATTTTATTTTTTGATGTTGTTGAAAATACAGCCAGCTAAACATACACCAATGCGACACCCTTCTCCACACTTAGCACGCTTGCAGTCATTTGTGTCACAGCAATCTTGGTGGACTATGAGCCACCCAAGGGCAGGGAGGGTGTCGACTTCTGGTTGTCTTCCCCATGACTGGCACAAGTAGATTTCCCATAAATCGTTGTTTTCTTGGATGGGATGGAGTGAAGGTTTGGAGAAACACTGCATAGCGCCATCTGGTGAGAGTATATAATGGCCATGGCTTTAGTTACAAGACGTGGTTGCCCTTAGCTCCTGGTCTGCTCCTCAGACTCATGCCCTGACTTATGAGCTTAATGCACAGCCTTAGTCCAGCCTTCTTGGATGATTGCCGTCCAAAGCAGTATCTTGGTTTCTGATTAACTATGATCCTGAGAAGTTTCCAAGCCTGCTTTCTTATGTTTCCTGCTGAGCTTAGCCAGCTTGGGATAACTGTTTTACCTAATAATAAGTACTAATAACACTTGCATGGAAGATGGAGTTAAAATGCTAGGCTTTTTAAAATACTGGCTCCACCCATGCATTGACTGAGCAACCTGAGGAGGCAATGCATGTGACCTCCCTGTGCCTCAATATTCTCACCAGAGAAGTCAGTCTACTAATAGGGTCTGCATCCCAGGATTCTTCTGTGGATTGGATGAATCATGCTTCCCACACACGAGGAGGTACCGAAAACATTTCTTTTCAAAGCTGTGTATTTAAATTTTCTTATAAAACAACCTATCACCTTCAAAGTACTCTCCATTACACTTAATACACTTGTTAACTCTGGAATTCCATTCTTGGAAACATGTTTCAAAGCCGTCATTGGATGGCCAACAACACCTCCCTCATTTTTTTCTTCACCTCTTTTACATCGTCAAATCGCTGTCCTTTCATGTCCCTTCTCATTCGCGGAAACAGAAAGAAGTTGCACAGAGCAAGGTCAGGTGAGTAAGGTAAGTGGGGCAAGAGAGGCATGCTGTTTTTGCCCCAAACTGGCACACTCTGAGGTGGCTGCATGAGCATGTGCATTGTCGTGGTGGCAAAACCAGTCACCGTCTGCCACAAATCAGGCCTTTTTGTTGTTGTTGTTGCACACAGTTACACCATCTTTTCAGAACCTCTAAATAGATAGCATGATTAACAATCTGACCTGGTGGAACAAACTCCAAATGCACTATGAGTCAGCATTTTCATTGTCCATTCTGGAAGTTGGCAAATGTCCAGAGCGACGCTTGACATCAATTGACATTACACCTTTTTTGAAATACTAAGACCACTCATACACTTGAGTTTTTCTCATAGTGCTATTCTGGTAAGCTGTGTTCAACATCACAACAATTTCTGCAGCATTTTTCCTGAGCACGAAACAAAATTTCATAACCACATGCTGTTCTCTTAAATTGGCCATCACACACACACACACAACAACAACAACAAAACAGCCAAAAGAGGTTTGAGGGAAACTGCTTTCACGAAGAGTTTGCTGTGACAAGAGAGAACCTTCCCAGGTGACACCACTGGCTGCTCGCCTAGCAGGGAAAATGTGCCCTACGAACGCTCCACTCCGCCAGTGCACAATTAAGGGTTTTGGGGGGTATCCCCTGATAGTCAGGGCTCAATAAATGCAATTGTTCTTGTTCTTATTGTTGTATTGTTCAACTGATCAAGCACTTTCTCCAACTTCAAGAAATGCACATCCTACCACCCTAGGAAGAACCCCTTATAAGTCAAACGACTGCTCGGCACACTTAGATTCAACTATTATTCTTGATCAGTTCACAGGCTGAGCTACTGTTTACTTCCTGTTCCAGTACAGAGAGAGGAAGTGAGGCCCAGAAAGGTGATGAGAGTGATTGGTTTTTGAGTGGGATGCAAACCCATGTATTAACCCCCAACTGCACCTTATGAGAGTACGCTCTACCCTGTGCCTGCTTGTCATTCTGCTGCCCAAGGTGATGGTGCCCAAGGCACTTCAAAGGAGGACTTTGGTGTGCTAGGCACAGAAGCATAAACACACACAAGCACACCCGCATGCCTGCCAGCATCTCTGGCAGAGCCACATTTGGTGGAGAGGTGGTCTTCCTCGGTGTGTAGCACCTCAGACTTGTGCCCTGACTTATGAGCTTAGTGCATAGTCTTAGTCCAGCCTTCTTGTATTCTGCCCACCTGTAGATGTTTCTCTTGTGCACAGTCCTCCAACTGTGATTTCATGAGACCCAGAGCCTGATGCCATCTTCTGTTACTCTCCATCGACCTGTTTTTTTCCCCAGGGAAAGCCCTCTCTTTTACATTTAGGGGCTTCGGAACTGACTCATTTTCCCCCATGGGACCTATTCTGAGTCCCAATCCCTCACATAGACCCTGCTGAGTAATAGTACATGAAGCTGACACATGGGTGTCACCAGTTTCCTGGGAGGTGCTAACATGACAGACAATGCATCCCCCGGTCCAGCAACATGTGGATATCTAGCAGCACAGGTGAGGGTGCCAGGCATGGCTCTGATGGGTGAACCAGGAGAAACAGCCTGAGCAACAGAACCTTTCTCAGAACTTATTTTAGCTCAAAGAGCTCACAGGACTGGTCTACACCCCCACCCCCCACCCCCACTTGCCCCTTTACTTAGAAACCTGCTCTGGAGGGCCAGGGAGCTGACACCTCCTCCTGAGGATTCAAGATCCTCAGCATCTCACCTGGGCTCCTTGCAGACCCCTGCCAACTCGCCGGTCCAGCCTGTGGGGCTGGCTCATGATGGCCTTGCAAAGGCTTCTGGGGAGAGTGCAGCCGCAGCAGCAAACAGCTGCCGCAACTAACCCATTTTCTCTGTGCGTTTGCAAGATACATAATTAGGAGTTCTGCTGAGGGGGGAATAAAGAATACCATTCGATTTGTTTAGCATATTACACCGGGTCTAGTGCCCGCCTGGGCCCCCATGCTGTACAAGACATTAAGGTAAGACTTCAGAAATAGCCCCAAGGTTGCTAGATGGGGTCTGCTCCATATTAATTCCAAGTAAATATTTGCTGTTCGGGTTTTTATATGCTTCACCACCAGCGGGGATTTGGAAAGGTGGACTCCCCACCAGACACTTTTCATTTAATTATCCGACCACTTAAACACAGCTTTCCCAAGGCTCTCCCTGTTCACCCTGCATCTAGCTTGCCTTTTGTTTCCTTTCTCTTTGGTCTCCTGATCCCGCATTTCTTCTCCTTCCCAGCTTCTCGTTTCCCCTGTCCTCTGAGTCCAGAGCTGGGAGCTGAGTTCCTGGGGGATGGGATGAAGCAGGGCTGGGCACAGAGAGTTCTGGATTAAGGGTTAGGGCAGAGCTTTGAACTCCTTCTTTGGAACCTCTGCAGTATACGGTCAGATCTCACCCTGGGGACCCCATCTGAAGGGCTGGAGAGGAGAGGCACTGGGAGAGTCAAAGGAGGAATGGGCAAGTTTGACCTGGAGAATCGAGACCAAGTGGCAGAAGGCTAAGGTCCAATATGAGAAGGGAAATAAGAGGATCTGAGAGTCTACTTGGGAGCCTGTTGGCATAGAAACTTGATCTCATGGGCAATGCAGGAGCCATATAGACCAGAAGAGAGGCAGACCCCTCTGGGAAAGACGACCACCCAAAAGTCAAGTCATGAGGGGTTGTCCTTCATGTCTGTCACAGGGACACAAAGATGCTGGGAAGGAGAGAATGTTGGCAAAGCAAAACCTGGTGCCATGTTGAGGAATGATGGTGAGCTTCATACTTGGGCTCTGAGCCTCCAAGAGCGGAAGGATCCCCGAGAACACATAGATTAATCCCAATCTCCTCTCTTCATGCCTAGTAATGTGGTCTCACCGGTGAGAATCCTTTGATAGCTGCCATTGTAGGGCTGTGCCAATGTTTATGAAAGGCTCTTCCTCCACACTAAGTGGAGTCTACCTCTAACGTCTCTGCGTTATCGGTCCCAGGTCTCACCTCCAGACAGCCAGAGAGCTTGTCCAATGCCTGCCCCATACCATTCCTTCAGATCCTCCAGTGGAAGGATCCATAAACATTTAAGCGTCTTTTCTTTTCCAGGTTTCAACAATCTGTATCCTCTCCCCGCCCCCCGCTATAATGTGCCCACAATTCTCACTATAGAGTCACTTGCGTAACTTGGAGTTGACAGTCAGCATGTCCCCGTGGATCGGATACTTCAGGAGGACAGGGGCTGTGCCCTGCTCACGGTGGTCACCCAGGGCTCAGTATCATGTGGGGCAAACAGGAGGCGCTCAATAGTGTTTGTTGACGACTTAAAGAGATGTTTGTTGATGAAGTAAAGAGATGCCTTGGATCCCTGTTCTTTTCTTTGCCTTCTACCTCCGAGCACCCTACAATCTTGCTGCTTCCCTTTGAAGTGGATCATGGAGTTCTGTCAGAAAAAGCAGAGGAGGAAGGTCATCTATCCTGTTTTGCATTGGATCAGCAAGTTTATTCTTTGACGGCCAGATCACAGGAATTTTAGGTTGGTCAGGCCACACAGTGTTGTTCCAAAGGCCACGCTTTGCTAACCCTGGCGTTAGACACTGACATTCTAGGACTTTAGATCTGAAGGAATCAGCTCTTTCCAAGTGTTATACTAGAGAGCCAGTACCCCAGTCACCCCCGTGAGAGGGAATGAGCAGGAAAGAGCCACTGGGTCCTTCATGGCCAAGTTAGTCTGCGTAGGACGTAAAGAGGACCAGTGAACCACCAGACCTGCTGCTTGTACGAGAGCAGGCAGAGACTGAAGTGGGAAGATCATGGGGAGACCATTGCCGTGCCCATAATCTTGTCACTGCTCAGGATGAGGCCACAAAAGGAGAGTCTGTGCGGTGATCATGGCCATGATGAACATCCTCATGGTGGCTGTAGCAGAATTCAAGGAGGGGCCTGATGGGGCACACTTTAAGTTACCCTGCCCAACAGGAACCATTGATCCTGGTTAACGCTGCCAGCTTTGGGCAAAGAATGGGGATATGAGCGAATTTGATGTAGGTGGTGCTCATTGGTGCATCTGAGATGGCACAGAGAATGTTCCAGTAAGTACGACACTATGGACCATATGCATTTACTTATGGGCACTTGTCTTTATTGAACTAACCCTGCTCTAATGGAACTGTGTGGTTCTGGGTCTATTTCTCTCCCTAGACTGGAAACTCTGAGGGCCAGATGGTTGTGCTCGCTCACCTGCCAATGGCCAGCATTTAGGATAAGATCAGATACAGAGTCAGGGCTCTGTAATTTCACTTAGTTTGAATTGAGTTGCTGAGTTTAGTGAAATAGAACTGAGGGTGGGCCTGCAATATAATCCTGGGATATCACCGTGAGTTAGGTGCTCCCAAGGCAGTTGGGGCTAATGATAGCCATCCTGGGCACCAGAGAATGAAACCCCACCGTTCCTGCACTAGCCCCACAATCGTGGCAAGGCATCCTGTTTCATAGGTTATGGCTTCCACCACTTGTCTGTCAGTTTGTCATAGTGCGGTGGCTTGCCTGTGGCTTTGATGTTGGAAGCTATGTCACTGGTATGTTAAATAGCAGCAGGGTCAGCCATCGGGAACAGGTGTCGGTGGAGCTGAACGTTTCAGAGAACAGACTACCAAGGAGGAGGAGGCTGTTCATTTCCTAGGAAATGACCATGGAAAACCATCTGAAGAGCAGCTGAGCATTGTTAGACGATGTAGTAGCAGAAGAGCGCCCCCTCAGGTTGGGCGGCGTAGAGTGGACCATATTGATATGGATGGAGTAAAGATTTTAGGATTTTCATTGTTTGAGGAGGCTTGGCTCAAAAATGAGTAGAAACAGCTATACATATGGAGCTTTAGAGGGAATCTCCCATGGCTGTTTCTGCCTGGGCAGGTGACATGCTTTTCTGCATGCTCATGAGCTGCTAGAGTATACACAAGTCGCCACAGCAGGTTGCAGGGCATATGCACACATAGAGAATGAGGCATTTGGGGGTGCACATTTGAGGAGTACATGCAGACGGGGAAGATGTTGGAGTGTGATTTGGGGCAAAATTGAGGTCTTATACAAAAAGTTTGTGGGAAAAGCCATTATCTTTTTTGTTTGTTTGTTTTTCAAAACCATTTTACTGAGAGTTAATACAAATATCATATAATTCCATAGTTCATTCAGATCAAGCAGTATTATACAATTGCTACCATAATCAGCTTCAAGACATTCTTTTCCTTCCCACACTCCTGGACCCCACTGCTGTATCCCCAAGAAACCTTCTGCTTGCTGTCCACATAGGTTAATCAATCCTAGGTTTCATATACTGAAAACCAACAAAACACATTCCATTTTTTCCATGAACTTTAAAACGCTCCTCATATATGATGTGAACATACCATAAAATATTGTGTGGATGGTCCACCACAGGACACAGTGTTCCTCACTGACCCATAGCATCACGGGGGACAACACTAGAGATGCACGGTGGGAATTATGCCCACTCTGAGCCCACTAAGCCAAAGCCAGTCACTGGGGGCGTGCAGCAGAACAGCACGGGGAGCAGAGCAATGACATCCCCAGGGAATGCCAGGGATAGATGTGGGGCCAGGGCATGGCACCCCATCAGACTCGACTGGAAAGCACTCATAAAAGACAACAAATAGACCTTGAACTATTTTTAGAGTTTGTTGTTGTTGTTGTTGCCTTTTTGTTGTTGTTGTTGTTTTAGGTATTGTTTTATTTTCTATTGTTGCTTCAATGTACTCAGTCTTGTTTTGGTGCATATTGTTGTCACTGCATGTCTACCTGGAAGGGTTAGGTGGGATAAACAAGCTGGAAGAGAGAACAATGGGATGACAGTTCTGGGGGTACATGGGAGAGGGGAAGCGTGGAAAGGAAGTGGGTGTTAACAAACCTAGGGACAAGGGAACAACAAGTGAGCAAAATCAGTGGCAAGGAGGATGTAGGTGGTCTGGCAGGGCTGAATCAAGGACAATGTAACCGAGAGGAATTCCTGAAACCCAAATGAAGGTTGAACATGATAGTGGGACAAGAGGAAAGTACAAAGAAATAGAGGAAAGAACCAGGAGGCAAAGGGCATTTATAGCTATCTAAATACAGACATATACAGATGTAAATATATTTATATACGACAAGGGGTGGAATAGATCTATGTACATATATTTATAGGTTTAGCATTAAGGAAACAGATGGACAATGGGCCCCTACTCAAGTACTCCCTCAACACAAGAACACTTTGTTCTAACAAATCGGCAGTCTGAGATGCTCACCTTCCTGGCACAATTGCTGAAGACAACGGGCATACAAGCAAATGTGGTGAAGAAAGCTGATGGAGCCTGGCTATCAAAAATATAACATCTGGGGTCTTAAAGGCAGAAGATAAATAAGCAGCCATCTAGCTGAGAAACAAC
>NW_022111363.1:5424356-5429289 GCF_000313985.2 Echinops telfairi
AAAGGGGGAACAGATTACAAGGATCTACATATAACCTCCTCCCTGGGGGATGGACAGTGGAGAAGTGGGTGAAGGGAGACGTCGGATGGTGTAAGATATGGCAAAATAATAATAATAATTGATAAATTATCAAGGGCTCATGGGGGAGGGAAGAGCATAGAGGGAGGGGAAAATGAGGAGCTGATACCAAGGGCTCAAGTAGAAAGCAAATATTTTAAGAATGATGAGGGTGTTTTGAGAACGATGAGGGAAACAAATGTACAAAAGTGCTTGACACAATGGATGTATGTGTGGATTGTGATAAGGGTTGTACAAGCCCCCAATAAAATGATTTAATTATTAAGAAAATATTGTGCAGATGTGCACATGGATCATACATACTGATGAAGGTTAAGAGTTGTGTGCGTGGGATATACGCACGTAGAATGGGATACAGTGTATGTATGTGAAGTGTGTCCAAAGGTACCTGGAATATTCATTAAAGGCCTGCCCTGCAGGTGGGCTGCCAGGGGTGTTGCTTTCTGGGAGTATCCAATAGACATGAGGCTCTGGAGGGTATGTGCCAGGAGTGTGCAGTGGGGGGTGTCCTGGCAGGCACGGGATTCCTGTACTGGTTGTGTATACAAGAGTATGCATCAAAGATGTACTATATTGAAGGGGATTGTGCCTGGAGGCCATCCTAAAGGTGCATGGCCACTGGCTGTCCCCAGGCAGGCTTTGGCTATGGGAAGTGCATGTCCATGGGGGGATGGTTGCCCACGAAGCGGCATGTGTCAGACTGTGAATGCTAACATCGCTCCCCGAAGGTGCAGATCCATGAAGGCAGTACATGCAGATGTGTCCTGTTCTGGCTCTGGGGTTTGGGGGTGTGCATCTGCAACGAGTGTGCATACAGACTGGAGGGCACTGGGGAGACGCAGAGAGAAGGCTCCATGAGGGGTGCCCAGACAGCTGTGGGCCATTTGAAGTGTGACTGCTCAAGAGTGTACATGATGATTAATGTGTGCTGGAGGAAATGTGCCCAATGAGTGTAAGCATGCTGACACGGACTGTGGCGTGTGCACAAGGAAGCCTGGTCTTTTGGGGTGCGCGTATATGGAGGTGTGTGTACAGTCAGTGGCTGCTTGAGCTGGGTAGGCACTGAAGGTATGCCTGCCAGCATGGACAGTTGTGTACGTGTGATCGATTGAAGATGTGTCCATGCAGGCTGTGGAGGCAGCCATCTGGCAAACTCCCACAGACTCTGTGCCTCCCCCTGCCTAGGGCCAAGCTCTGTCTGGTTGCTGATGTCCTCACACTTGGCAGCCTGGGCAGGGACGGAGGACCGACCGAGCACTCACTCAGTGTGCGTGACTGGTCCTGCACCACCAAGGTGCCTCCGGCTTGGCGCGGGCTGCCTGAGAAAGTGATGTGCAAGAATTCAATAAAAATGATCCCCCTTTAGCAGGTTGAGGAGGGAGGGGGAGTGCAGATGGAGCAGTGAGAGGGACTTACACACACACAAGACAATAGGGAGAGGGAGCAGGAAGGAGAGAGCAAGCCCAAGTGCTGAGCTATGTGGTTGAGCCCGAGGCAGACGAGCAGCCATGGACATAGCAGCAGCTAATGGGGCTGACAAGTTGTGTATGCTTCACGTGCCGGTTAACTCGCTTCCTCCGTTGAAATGCATACCACCACCCAGGCGTGCCACGACTAGACAAGGGCTGCCCAAGCTGTCTGCAGCTAGTCTGGTCACAGGCTGGGCCGGGACAGCCACTGTCAGGCAGCGAGGAAGAAGTCGCCAACCTGTGACTGGGAGACATTCGGCAGGGCCCAGAGGAAACCAGGCATGAGCGTTGCCAACTGTCCACCCAGCTCGGCTTCACTTGGATTCATTTGTGCACTGTGACCTTCGCAAGAGACACCATCTTGGTTTGTGGATGGACGTGCAGGTTCTTAGGCGGGGCGGGTGGGGATGCGAAGGTTTATGTGGGCTTTGCAGAGAAGGAAGAGTGGGGGGAGGCATGGACTATGCCTGCGTGCAGGAGACTTGGCTCTCCTAAATTAGTGTGCAGGGCTGCGCTCAGGCCACTGATACAAGCAGTTTCCATGTCTGTTCCATTCATGAATGCATGACGTCTAACAGGTTATTGAGGGGAAGTGGAGTCTCTATCTCAGTGTGCATCCTGAATCCGCCTACAGAAAATTAATGTGCATTCGCCATCAGAGCTTTAGTGAGCAAACAGGATGTGGTGTTCAGTTCAACAGAACCCAAACTCCAAACCAGACCCGTTGCCACCAGGCTGATTCTGACCCCCGACAGCCCAGTGGGCACGGAGTAGAAAATGCACCCCCTAGGGTTTCCAAGGCGGTGCCAAGTCAGAAGCAGACTGTCAGGCCTTTCTGCTCAGGTGCCTTTGGGTGGATGTGAACTGCCAACCTTCTGGTTAGTAGCTGAACAGTTGACTGTTGGCGCCACCCAGGGACTGCTTGGTTATCTGGAGGGCCCGTGGGAAACCCTCAGGAGATTGGCTCCGAAGCCACATAGTGGTCGTGAAGATGGAACAGGACAGGAGACACTTTGTTCTGTTACATAGACAATCAATGATGCGTTGCAACGGACTTAACGGCAACTGTTTTTTAGTTGTTTTATTTTAAATCATTTTATTGGGGGCTTTTACAGCTTTTATCACAATCCATACATTCATCCATTGTGTAAAGCACTTTTGTACACATGTTGCCATCATCATTTTCCAAATATTTTCATTCTACTTGAGCCCTTGGTATCAGCTCCTTATTCCCATCCCCCCTCATGAACCTTTGATAAATTATAAATTATTATTCTTGTTGTATCTTATATCATCTACTGCCTCCCTTCATCCACTTGCATCTGACAGTGATAACTGTGTGACTTTAGCTTTGCTGGGTCCTTTTGGGGAGCTTAGCATGCTGGCAGCAGTCTGTGGGAGAAGGAGCCAGAGACCAGGGGTGGGGGTGGGGGTGGGGTGGGGCTGGGCTCTGGTTCCAGTTCCTGGTTGACTTACTGGCCATGTGACTACAGAAAGTGGCTTACCTTCTGTGCCCTTCCCTTTCTTCTCCCTCTTGTTCGTCTTTTCTACGTCTAAGAGACTAGCCAGGCCCAGTCTACATGAGCACCACAGGCGGTTTGCTCATCACCGGGTTAACAAACAAATCTGGTTTCCCCAGAGCAGAGCCGTCATCAAAAACCCCGAGTCCATTGCGCTGCTTCCCTGCCCACAGTCAGATTCAGGCTCTCCTTCCGGGGAGAACACGCCACGTGTCTGAGCCACGGGGTCATCGATAAGTGGAGGTCGTTCTACCTTAGTCTGGTGACGAGGATTCAATGAGATAATCCAGGGAGAGCAGTTAGCAGAGAGCTTGATGCATTATAAGTATGGAATGCATATGAGGTATTATTAACGCGTGGTTTTATGAACGTTGCTTCCAGGGATACTCCAATATTCTGATAAGCACAATCAGAAGGGCTATGTGAGGGCAGCCGAGGCACTGGTGGGTCGGTGGTCGGATTCTCAGCCTTCGTGTGGAAGACCAGGCTTTGATCCCTGGCCAATTCCCCTAATGTGCAGCCTCTCCCCTCTGTCGTGCTATGATGCTGGGCAGCTTTTAGGTAGCGGAGCTTCCAGACTAAGAAGACATGGAAGAAAGGCCTGACAATCTACCTCAGAAAACCAGCCAGTCAACATGCTGTGGATCAGAATGGTCTGCTCATGGGCGTGGCACGGGAGAGGGCAGTGTGTTGTTGCATCGTGCGTGTGGTCAGCATGGGGCCAGGACTCTCTGAAGAGCAGCCAACAACAATGATGAGAGCTGGCATTCATGAACGTGACCTGGCCTACTGGGGGACAGAACTGGAGTTAGAAGTCATCTGTGCTGGATCAGTGATGGTTTGCACTAATAGTCTTCAAAGGGCAGGGGCTGAAAAGGGTTGCCCAGCACAGAGCTACCCTGGTGACCAGAACTCACACGAGAAGTGGGTGCTAGGCCCCTCTCCCTCCTCTTTCACGCCAGCAAACACAAAGTCCTAGGGATATGTAGCTCTCTGTGCTCCCAAAGTGACACCGTCTCAGGAGCACTGTCTTGCCCACTTTGCATACAGCGAGGTTCATAGGCTACCCCTACCGGAGCTGCCATTGCTGGGGGTAGGACATCGGCCCTACTCCCTATTCCTTTTCAGTGGCATGTGCAAACAATAATAACGACGACACCAGTGTTAACACCGCCACACTGAGTTCACATCTCCTATGTAGCTGGCACTGTTCTGAAGAATTTGCCTGTATACGTCCTTTCAACGTGGTGCTCTCTTGTGACATTGAGTTGGTTCTGATTCAAGTGACCCTTTGTCCACGAGAAACCCCACCTGGTCTTGCCACCCTTATGATTACTAGTATAAGTCCACTGTTACAGCCGATTTCTTTCCTTGAGCGTCTTTCTCTTCTGGGCTTCTTCTTCACCAAGCAGGAGGCTCCTTTCCAGGGACGGGCGTCCCCTAACAAAATGCTCCAACTATGTGAGAGTGCTTCTAGGGAGCATTCCGGCAGTCTCTCTTCCGAGATAGATTTGCTTGTTCTTTCGGCATCCCATGGTTCTTTAAATATTCTTGCCCAACACCATAATTCAAAGGCACTAATTCTTTTTTTCAAGCTTATTTTATTCATGGTCTAACTTTCACATGCACGCGAGGCAGTTGAGAATGTCATGACTTGGGTCAAGTGTATCTTAATCCTCAGTGACATCCCTGTTCTTCAATACCTTAAATGAGTCTTTATAACAGCCGTTCCCAACGCAGCCATTATTTGATTTCTTGACTGATGCTTCCATGAGCACTGGGTGTGGATCCAAGGAAGATGAAATCCTTGATGACGTCAGTATTTCCTTCATCACTCATGATGCTCTATTGGTCTCAGTGCGGGGG
>NW_022111363.1:5429389-5430368 GCF_000313985.2 Echinops telfairi
GGGTTAGGTTTTTGCTTAGCCATAAGGTTAGTCTTAAAATTAGGGTGGGGGTTGGTTTTTTTTACATTGTGTTGTTCTCCATGCCCAGAGTGGCAGTTCTTTATATTCGTCAACAACTGCTTCAAGTTTGTGGAACTTGTTAAATCTTACACGGCTCTACAAGGTCAGTCTACCAGATGCAACTGTCATTTCTCTTAGAATGATGCCTTGCATGTTTGCTATGATGCGCCCATATTACAGATATGAGGAGGGTCACTTATGAGAAGCAGGTTTCAAAGGAGCTTCCAGAGCAAGAGAGACTAGGGAAAATGTATGGTGATCTCCTTCTGAAAAGTAGTCAATGAAAATTTTCGGAAGCACAACAAACTATGGTTTGAGACTTCCACTCTGCTCCTGTGGACACATCAGTGTGTGAAACAGATAGACATTACACTTGGTAAGGTGGAGAAACCCCTCAGGTGATGGATTGACATAGCAGCCACTGCAGCCACATACATGAGCATGAAGATGGTAAAGAACCAGGCAAAGTTACGCATTGGCCTGCTAACCACCAAGTCAGCAGTTCAAAACCACCAGCTGCTCTGTGGGATAAAGATGTGGCTTTCTATCCCCAGGAAGAATTACCATCTCGGAAACCCATGGGGCAGTTCTACCTTGTCCTGTAGGATCGCTGTGAGTCAGAATTTACTTGATGCCAGTTTGGTGTTTTGGAAAAGCCTAATAACAGGAGGTCTGTTTTATTGTTACCTGCTTCCTACAGAGGGGAAAAGGAGCCCCACGCGTTGAGGAAGGTGCCCACATCACGCAGTAAGTCATGAGATGGGCAAGCTTCTTCTTCCATGCCGGTGTCTCTTGCAAGCAAAAGAACAAGATGCTGGGTCAAGTCCAAGGGCAAAGCTTTCATTTAGCACTTTTAGGGAAACATAAAATGTTGACGTCGTAACAGTGGTTGGTGTCCCTTCTTCTTCTTTTTTTAATA
>NW_022111363.1:5431449-5434066 GCF_000313985.2 Echinops telfairi
GGGGGGGGGGGTGTCCCCACGTCCGGAGTGCTCTGCTTGATGTGCAGTGTTTATTATGCCTGGTTAAAGATCATTAAAGCCTGTGTCGGAGGAGCTGACAGACAAGGAGAGTGGATTAATATTAGAACACCCTGTCACAACTGGTGAAAAGGCGGGATTGATTTTATAGGGAGTTTAGTCAGAGCTGCGTGTAAAACCCCTGGGGTTACTCTGGAGTGTATCCATCTCCTCCATTAGGGAGGCCCCGTGGGGATCGTCAGCTGCAGTGTTTATTACAACCCGAGCTGCTGCATGGCCCAGAGACTATGAAGCGCCTTGATTCAGCCCCTTTCTCTGGCTGCCCCAAATCCCCGTGGCTCAGCCCTGTGCACGTGGGCAGTGTGTGTGTGTGTGTGTGTGTGTGTGTGTGTGTGTACATCACAGACAGTTGGAGTTTGACTACTAACCTAGCATTTCTCACTTTGACCCATCTGGTGATGCTGCCAAAGAAAAGGCCTGGCTGATCTGCTTCCGTAAAGATGACAGGGATGTTGGTACCGTGTAACACATGGGGTCACTGTGAGTCAGAACTGTCCTGATGACTATGGGGTGCATTTAGGGTTGGGTAGTTGTGTTGGGGATGGCGCCCGAGCTTTGCTGGGTGCCTTTGGGCACCAAGATCGATTAGCTTACCAGTCCACACAGACAGTGTTCGACGTACTACTTTGGTGAGTGGTGACTGGGCTCTAAAAGCTTAGGAGGTGTCACTGCTGGTGTCTTTCTGTCTGGAGGAGAGGAGAATGGTGAACACTGAAGAGACATGGAAACAATGAGTGGCTCGTGCAACCCTGTCACCACAGCCCTGAGACCAGAAGAACTAGATAGTGCCCGGCTACCACGACCAACTGCTCTGAAAGGGATCATGTTAGGAGATCGTGATAGAGTGGGAGACAAATGTGCACCACAATTCAAAATCACAAAAGTGAACAGATGGACTGTTAGCACAGAGACTGGTAGAATCCCAGGGACTACAGGACTCCTTGGATCACCAGCCAAACAACAGACGGGTCGGTGAAGGGAACCCCAACACCAGTGAGGTAAGCACACCTCAGAATTCAGGAGAGAGATCAAAAGGCTAGCATTTAGCCAAGGGCTTCGGAAATCGGGAAGAATGGAAACAGAGGGACGCGGTGAGAAAGCAGGATCAGCAATGGTCCTTTGTCGGATTTGCCACGAAGGAGGTAAAACCAAATGCAAGTGTGAATTATTGAACACAAAGTTGATCATCTGCTCTATAAACCTTCACACAATAAAAAGTTTAAAAAATAATCGGAGTGTCCCCTTCTGAGGTCCAGTGACGGACGACTCTTTATTGTACCTGCTCTGGCCACTATCCAGCAGGGCTCATATCCTCCTCTCATTGTAGCCTGGTGGCTGAGGGGTGAGCCAAGATAGTCAGAGCTGTTCTCCTTGGATAAAATACCAGTTGTGTCTTAGGAAACTCATCCACAAGAAAAAGTTTACTTATGAATTCACTGAGTGTTCATCTGAGAAGCGAGATCAGTGGTTTGGACTGAATGCTGGGCCCGGAGTTAGCTCTGCTGCTTGGTAGCTGTGTGACCTTGGGTAAGCATATTAACTTCTCGGGGCTTGATTTCTTCATTGGTTATGGGGAATGATGAAAGTGGCCCTCACCTCATAGAGGTGTTCTAAGACTGAAATGGCTCTTACATGCCAAGTGCCTGTCACGGGTGTACTTGGTGCTAGTTAGAGCTATTGGATCATCATTGCTTATTCTAATATAGATGCCAAGTGGGGTTCCATGTGCAAACATTTCAACAAAGCCTTTTTGGAACATCTGTAGGGCAGACAACAAGACTTCACTCTGGAAGTAGAAGGGTGATGGACCATTGGGAGGTAGCCCAGATCCCATGGGGAAGATCTGGGATGGTGTCTCCGTGTTGGGTGGGTCCTGAGACAGCAAGGGCAGGCCAAGGGCATCATGGTGGGACTGAAATGACATTGGCAGGATCTGAGATGACAGACAACATTCCCCGGCCAGCTCAGGTGCACACAGGGCTGGGGGCCAGCCTGGCAGGTACCAGTCACTGAGCATGGATGCTGGGTCTGAGTCACAGATGAAGGGTCACACCAGGCCAGAGATGGAAGCAGAAGGTTGATCAAGGAGCAGCACAGAGGAAGCCAAGCATATGTCTGGCTCTGCAGCAAGCCAAGCATCTGAGACTAGATGGCATGTCTCGCCCAGGGCTCATGCAGGCAGTTTTGTTGATGCATGTATGTACTTATTGTTTTCTGGATAGCATGGGAAAGACGGATGCCTACGGAGCTGGCCTCCCCAAAGCAAAGCCAAACAAAGCAAACCAAAATCCTATTGCCCCCAGGCAACACCACATGTCATAGATTATATTCTGCCTCATGGGGCTTTCTGGGTTGCAGACTTCCTAGGAGATGGGCAGGCTTTCAAACATGAGCCTCTGCATGGGTTTGAACCACCAACTTTAGATTAATAGTTGAGTGCAAACCATTGGCATGCCCATGGAACCTGTGGGGCCACCTTAGCTGGGTTTCCAGCTCTGATCTGCCCCTCACTTCTCTGTGACCTTGGAGAAGTTAGGGT
>NW_022111363.1:5435260-5438862 GCF_000313985.2 Echinops telfairi
CCCCTGGTCAGTCCCAACATACTGTTGGACACCATCTTCCTGATAGTAGTGGGAACAGGGCAAGGTAGACTATGAATTTGGAGGCTCCCATGGGCACTCACTTGTGGCACTGTTAGGTTAAGTGTTGGACGGCTAACCTCGAGGTCAGTGATTCAAACCTACCTGCAGCTCCTTGGGAAAAAGATGAGGTTATCTGTTCCCATAAAGATTTACAGCCTCAGAAATCCTACATAAGGGCTGCTATGAGTCTGACTCGACTCAATGGCAATGGGCTTTGGTTTGGGTTTATGGGCACACATCTACCTCCAGACCCAAACCTGGTCCCACAGGACTGAAGTTCAGAAGGAGGGGGAGCAGCAAGGCGAAGAAATGCCATCAGCTTTCTGAGGTTGCCTGGCAGGATGCAGGCTTCCAGGCTATCAGGAGATTCTTTAAAAAAGAAAAGAATGCTTTTGAGCGTTTCCTGACAACAAATAGTACAAACTACTTATGTACAAGATTTAGCTAAGAGTTCAAAGAAGAAATGAAACATTCCAAACCCCTCCTCGCAGAGATAATCATTATTGACTTTTGGTCAACACCTATTGGGAGATGGAAGTGTTCTTAATTGCCATCCATGTCCTTCCCTCCCATCCTGAATGAACATACAGTCTAAGGAAGAAGAAGAAGAAGAGGAGGAGGAGGAGGAGGAGGTGCAGGAGGAGGAGGAAGAGGAAGAAGAAGAAGAAGAAGAAAAAGAAGAACAAGAAAAACAAAACAAGTAACCTTGATGTTTGGTTGGCAAATGCAGCTTCACAGTGAATCTCCCATCTCCTCCTCCGCTGCTTCCCCGCCCACATCCTACCATATTGCAACCTTTACGCCCTTCCAGTCTGAAGCCAACAATGAATGCTGCAGGCATGTATTTATGTCATGCACACTTATAGGTCTGTGCGTATAACATAACACACGGGCCCGGGCTCTGCATGCTGTTCTGTTATCTGATTTTTTTTTCATTCCACAAAATGTCAACGGTATCTTTCCAAACCAATAAATATAGAACTGCATTATCATTTTTAATGACTGCATAGTATTTTGCTGTTTATATGTCTCATATTTTTCCTTAAAAGAGCCCCAAACAACTTTCGATTGTGAATTGGGTGATGGTTTAACCGCCCTCTCCTGATGGGCATTAGGGCTGTCACTCCGAGTTTTGTGATACATGATGTTTCAATGAACACCCTTTCCCTTATATCTTTTCACGTTTCTGTGATTAGTCCCATAGGCTAGAATCCTAGCAAAAGAACGGGAATAAAGCCACACACATTGTGTATTTTGAATCACATAACTGTCTCCGAGACAGTTTCTTATACTTCCAGCCATTCCATTAACAAACTGGGTTTTCTGTTTTGTTTTTTAAATCGATGCTAATCTGATACATAAAGAATGATATCTATTCATTTCTTTTGATTATTGGTAAAGTTGAGCATTATTCATATGCTTTTTGACCATTTGTATTTCTTCATGTGGGATTTACCTGACTTTTAAAAACCATCAGAAAAATACAGATATAAGAAAATGCCATATTGTAGAAGAATTTTGACAAAAGGAAATGTTTACAAAGCATTCCAAATGATTCCAAATATTACGCTATAAAGCATAATATTTCCATATTAAGGATATGAGTTCTGTGTTAGTCCTGGCAGATTAGAGAAACAAAATCCATAAGCACTCAGATGTGAATAGGAAATAACTTTATATACAAGAGAAATTGAATAGTGAGAAAACATCCCAGTCCAGTCCAGATCAAGTCCATAAGTCTAATATTAGCCCATATGTCCTATACCAATCTATAAAGTCCTCTTCAGACTCACAAAATACATGTAATGACTCCGGTTGCAGGAAGATCACAGGCCAGTGAGTGGGAAGTCTTGTGGATCCAGTGGTGTTGTAAGCATCTCAGTGCTGGCAGGGGTTTCCATATGGTCCCTCCAGATCAGGGCACTAGAATAGTTCCATGTGTCTTGTCAGCTGCAATGTCTCCTAGGGAGTCAGCGTAGAGAGAGCTTGTCTCCTGCCTCCAAAGAGGAATACGGAGTTCCCAGAATCCTCAGGAGAAGGCCATGCCCACACAGAGGCCTGATTGGCTGACTGGATTGACAGACTAGACTCCACCCCTTCATTCTTAATCCTCTCAAACTGACAAACAATTATATAACTACCACATGTCTCAAATTAACGACAGATTATGTAGCTACCACAGGTCTTTAAGGATATAAGAATCTTCAAAAAGCTCATGGAGAAAGCCCATTCTTTTTTAACTCCATTTTCTCACAAACTTTTTGATGTTTTCTTGTACAAGGATAAGCAAAGTCTAATGTGCAAAGACTATTACCACCCCCGAGGTTAATAGAGGCTATTACTGAGCCATTCTTGGGCAATGGGTGTTTTTCTTAGAAATCCTTATGATTTATTTCCAATTGACACGATCACTTTTATAATTTAAAAAAATTGCAATAAGTGCTAACTAAAACCACAACAAAACTATTTTCTGTGTATCCTAAACAACTTAGTGGATTTTTACCTTTAAGCAGTTGTATAATTAGTAGGCTTTGGAAGCTAAAAGAAGCCTAAACTATTCTATAGTCACCTCTCCCTTATTTTAAAAGCATAAGACTGAGGTCCAGAGAAATTAAATGCCCTGGTCTAGACCCACCAGGACATTGTAAGGGAGCATCCCTGGTGGTTCCAACTGAGACGGTTGAGCACATCCCCTCTCCTGCCTCTTTTGTGGACTGGGACTACGCTGAAAGTTCAGCGGGATGCGTTTGGGTTGAAGTGGGGAACCTCGGGCCCTCAGGCCCTCACACAATCATCAATACCAGCGAACGTCACACAGCTCACCAACGAACAGTACTTCCAGCCATCACATTAGGCGTGAGTGAGTGAAATGTCTGGCCAAAGAGAGCAGGTTAATTTTTAAGTGGATAATTTTGTACGGCTCGCCAATGATGTGATGCATTTCTGCCAAGTGGCCCGTGGCAGAACACGCATTCCCCACTCCTCCATTGGACTTTAACTGAGGCCTTGGACATGGTGATGAGGTGAGAGGCTGCAATGGGAAACCTGGAGTGTTTGAAGACGGGGGAAGGAGGGGGTGGTCCGTCACGGGTAGGAGTATGCTGCCTGGGGGCCTGGACAAGAGAGCCCCAGAAGGTGGCTGCGAGCCAAGCATCTGAGGTGGCAGGAAGTAGGGAGAACTCCGGGTGTGCTCTGCAAGCACTTGCCCACTTTGCTCTTCCGGAAAGCCAGTGGCAACCACAGAAGGGAGCCTGGGAGATGAACCCCAGACCCTCCAGGCGTAGACGCCCCAGCTCAGCATAGCAGGCTCTCTCTGGTCCCCTCCCCACCCCACCTCCTCTTGGGACTTGGAGCTGGGATGCTGTTCTGCAATCTGTGGCTGTGTTTTTCTTTCTTTTCTCAGAAGAGCTGGTCTGGGACTCAGCTGCACATGGAGGTTGGCAGGAGCACCTTGGCAGCCTGAGAGCTTGTGTTTCCCCAGCCACCTGACATCAGTGGGTTAGATTGCCACGTTCCGCATGGCTGCCCAGACACAGACAGTT
>NW_022111363.1:5439439-5443120 GCF_000313985.2 Echinops telfairi
CAGCTTTCCCATCCATAAAAGGTAAAGGGGCAAACGCGACTCTTTTCTAAAGCCCCTTCCAGTTCTCAGAGAGAGAGCACTGGAGGGAAAAAAATGGCACGAATCGTGACTTTGTGACTTTCTCAGAGACGCCAAGATAAGGTGACCTGGGAAATTGCATCTATCAGTTGAAGCTTTAAAAGGCTAACATGGGGTCAATTCAATGAGTTGTGGGGCTATACAATTTTTTACATAGTAACCCTTGGGAGCTCAGTGTCCCCTGTATGTACATCCTAAAGTGCTGCGCTGCTTGGGGGATCTGGCCCCCTAACTTCAGAGTTAAGGTTACTGTAATTCAGTTGGATCCCTCTCAGAAGGGCCGTTGCCATCACAGAACTGCTTGGGCTGGTGAGTGGGCTGATGGGGGTAAGTCCATGGGGGGCAAGAGCCATGCCTTGAGGTTCTTTACCTCCCTCACAGTGCCATACTAAGGATTATTCATTCATTTAAAAAAATTTTATTCGTTGCTAGACTTTGGGCAAGGAGCCCTGGTGTCACTGTTGGGTTGGGCTGCTAAGCGCAAGATGGGTTTTTAACCCAACAATCTCACCGTGGGAGACAAATGAGGCTCTCTGCTCCGGTGAAGATTCACAGCCTCGGAAGCCCTAGAAAGCGTCGGTGGGAATGGGAATGACGGTGATGGCAGTGGCTTGTTTTGTTTCGGGTTCAGGACTTGGACATAGAAGAAAGAGCCCGATCTTGTAGGGCGTGGCGACAGAGAGGCCTGGCCATCTGCTGCTGTGAAGATTTATAGCCAAGGAAACCCTCCCCTCCGGGGCGCAGTTCTACTCTGTCACACAGGGGTCCCGGGGGTCAGAATGGAATTGAGAGCAACAGGAATGGCTTTGTCTGTCTGATTTGAAAGAGAACATTGAGCCCTGAAGCTTCCTAAACGCTGACACCCCACCCCAGGTCATGCTAACAGACAGCTAGAGCAACCTCTTACACCTGTATTAAGCTCTCACTAATAGGCCAGTTAAAAGGAGCTCTGCTGGCATAGTGGGTGAAGTGTTGGGCTGATAACCACAGGGTTGGCAGTTCAAGTCCACCAGCTGTTGGGAGAAGGATGAGGCTGTCTGGGCCCGTGCAGATGGACAGTCTCAGAAGCCCTGCTGAGATGTCCTACTCGGTGCAGAGGTCATGGCTGTGGGTTGGGGTTGACCCCTTGGCAGAGGGCATGTGCCAGTGGCTGTTCTGAGAGCTTTAACTCACAGAGATCCTGAGAGGCTCTACTTAGCATGCCCTTCACGGCAACTTTCACAGTGAAGGAAACGGAGGCACCGGGAGGTCAGATAATGCGTCCAAAGTCACTCAACAAACAGCGGAATAGTGATCCAAATCTAGATTTCAGCAGCAGGCCCCACGCCCTGCCCCAAACTGACTTTTGGCCCAGACTCTAGGAGGGGAGGAAGTGATAGATTCTCCCAGGGGAGGGCTGGGAAGGGTTTCATGCAAGGGGTGAGGGGGTGGGAGGGCCATGAGCTCGAATGGCCTACCCTACAGGAAGGGGGAGCCAGCAGCAAGCCCACCTCTCCACTTTACTTTGACTCCCACTTCCTCAGATGAAAAGAGGTGGGGTGGCCGAGGAGGGGATCCTGGGGACTCCCACCCTTTCACAGAAGGATGGTGGTCTTTGTAGATTTTACCCTTGTTTCCCCTGGGCTTCATCACCTCCATCACTACCTTTGGGGCACCGAAGAACTGATGGCTTAGGCTGAAATCGGTGTGCCCTGGTCTGAGTGGTCATGACCATGCCTGAGGAGAACGCCGGGGTCCCTGGTGGTGGAGAAAACCCAAGCCAGGTTGAGGGCATCCCTGTACTTCTGTCTGCCGTGCAGCCTGGGCCTGAGGCCTGCCCTGGATTCAGCAACGGTCTCCTGGTGTGATTTAGAAGGGGCTGTGCTGAGCGGCCATCCCTCACTAATGGGCCAGGACTATAATTCTCCTCTCCCCTGTCCCGACTCGCTCTGGGTGGCTACCATGTAGAGGCGTTTAGGGTGGATTTAAGATCAAACTGAAATCAGATTCACCAACCAAGGTGTCAGGCCAGGCAGGAGGGGCTGGGGGGCTTGGAGTTATAGCCTGCGAGGCCTCGCCATTCCTTGGAGACCATTAAGTGAGTATATTTTACGGCCAGGCAAAACACTGAGTGAATCGTCCATAAACCAATTACTGGAAACTTCCGCATACATCCAGGGGAACATTGTAGAGGCTGGGCAGGGGATGAGGAAGCAGACCTTTGTATCAATCAGGCATCCTTGGGGGCCTCATAGCGAGGGCTCCAGCCTTATGAGACAGGTGGCCCCAGGGGAGGGCTACTCTCTTGCCAGGCTCCACGGAAGGCTCTGTATTGAGAATCAGCAGAACTTCAAGATGCATGGTGCACGGGTCCCATTTTACCAAGGTTGAAACTGAAACAGAAAGACGGAGTCCCTGTGACCTGGGTCCCACCGCTCTTGAAGAACAGAGTTGGGAACTAGAAGTGAGTCTTTGGATCACAACCTCAGTTGCTTTCTCACCGATCCAGCTGGGCACCCCATCATTTTCAGGGCTCTCCAGGAACTCAGCCACTGGGCCACTCATGTCCACCCAGCTCCTCACTTGACCACAGTCTGCACTCAAGGCTGCTTGTGAACATTGGGGTGGGGGTGGGGGTCAAGGCCACTCTTCCGGGCTAACGTTCTGGGTGACGCTACTCGCTAGTTGAACCTTCCTAAATCCCTCTCAGTTCAATACCTAAATGCATCTTAAGGAGACCGTTAGATCTGAACAATCCCACCCCCCTCAACCCCCCACCCCCACCCCGCCTTCTAGAAAAGGAATCAGTCTTTGCCCTGTGTAGCACAATGCCTGGCTCACGCGAAGAATTCTGTGAGCATACGCCAAATACACCGATGACTCCCCAAGACCCTCGGTATCCACCGTCATTTTACAGAGGAGGACACGGAAGTCCAGAAAGAACTTCAGGTGGCTCGCCCAAGGTCGCAGAGCAAGAGGACTAGAACATGGGTCTTTAGCCCCCATGCCCTGCACGCTTCCTCTGCCCAGGGTGGCCTCCCTTCGTTTGACCCTAGGAGTGAGCTCAATAAATAAATGCTCTCTTTTCTAATGTTCTAGAAGGAACTCGGCTCCCTTCCCACCTGGGAAATCCAGCTGCCCCGTGCACTCCCTTTGAAACAGGTAGGTGCTTGGAGGAGGATGAGATTTCCTCTTTCTTTAAGCCCCTGCAGAGCCCCGTTGGCCACCCACCTCACTTTTCAGCCCCTGAGCCATCCACCAAGGTCCCTGCCCCCAGCTCTCCCGGAGAGAACGCTCTGAGTACTTGCCGGACCAGACATCTCTGAGGACCTTGGAGGACTCAGGGGAAGCACAAGCCCAGGGAACCAGCTGCTTCCCTGTCAGGTCCAGCTGCCCTGAGTGCTGAAGCCTTGACAAGTGGCATTAGCATAAACCCTCCACCTTTGCAGCAGCTTCCGGCTCTGTGCCAGAGCCCTGGGCATCCCTGTTCCGTGCCACTCACTGTCACCTGCCAGCCAGAGGTGCACGGCTGTCTCTCATGCCAGGCTCCCCACATCCTGGGAGTCCCCTGCTCCCTGGTTCCAACAGCTGAAGGCTCTCTCAGCAGCCCCTGAGCCTGCAAGG
>NW_022111363.1:5443269-5448779 GCF_000313985.2 Echinops telfairi
CCCCCCCACATACATTTCTCTGACTGGAAGATTCTGCTCTTCCAAAACAACTCTGTTTGAATCATATGTCCCCCACACGCTTCTCTTTCCTAAGCACCTTTCCTTCTGAGCTAGTATGCCAGGCGCCCCTCCCAGGATGGCCTCTTTTCCAGGGCAAGAAGGAAGCCTGTGGAGGGCTGCCAGGGTAGAGAACTCCACCATGTTTCCAGATTCTGCATCAAACTCTTCCAGACGACGAGGCTGTGCAACGTGGGTGGGGACGAGCCAGGCAGCAGTTGCCCTTGTCACAAAGGAACTGCAGGACCTTCAAGGTTAAACACAGGCAGGAGGAGACCTGAGAGTAGGGGCGGTGTGACCAGGAGGCTGAGGCTAGATAATGTAACCTTCCCCTGGGAAACTCCTTGCTTCAAATACCACTGCCAAGATAGATCTTGCTGCCTCCTCCCTCTTCAACCTTTGCTACAGAGACACAGACAAGGCTTGACAATCCTTTCTGGGTTTCTGTCTCACACAAATCCCTGGCCATTGAGTTGATTTGACTCATAGTGACCCTTTATAGGATTTCTGCAGCTGTCAGTCTTGGAAGGAGCAGGCAGCCTCCTCTTTCTCCTGCGGCGGGGCTGGTGAGTTTGAACTGCCTGTGTTCCCGTTTCTAACCTAGTGCCTAAGTCACAGTGCCACCAGGGCTCCTTGAGATAGCTCAGACTTTATAAAAATGAACCCAAATTGGTGGAAGATAAAAATATCAATTATAAGACCATCAATAGTTTATTCATGCATTCTTACCCTGCATTCTGCTGGTCTCCCCCAGGGAATCTGGGGGTGATCCATCTTCCCATGCCTGCCCCTCCCACTCTGCCTGCCCTCCCCCTCCTCCTCTGACTCCCCGCTTCCTTCTTTCCATGACAGCCTGCTTTAGGTCGCTACCTTGGACATTGCTAATTTTCCTCCTATTGGCCTGGACCTGCTGCCCCACATGCTCGGTTCATTGTGAGCAGGGCTCTGGGCTGTTTTCCTCTACTATGCCATCTCATTCTTGTTTTCACACCCAACCCAACTGACTGCTTTCCCAGAAGTAGATTGTCAGCCTTTTCTTCCAGAGCTCCTCGGGGTGGATTCAGATCTCTTTGTTAAGAGTTGAACATGTTCCCCTGGAGCCCTGGTGGCACTGTGAGAGACGCATTGGGTTGCTAATGTCAAAGTTGGTGGTTCAAACCCATCAGCCACTCTGGGAGAAAGATAAGGTTGTGTCAGCTCATGTAAAGGTTTACAATCTCAGAAATGCCACGTTGGGTCAATGTGAGTCAGGATTGATAGTGTGGCAGTTTGACTTGTTGTTTTGAGTATGTCGCTCCTCTCTGCCACCCATGAATGCCATGCAAATCATTAATATCATTACAAACCAACCCAACCCCTGTGCTATCCGGTGAATTCCAACTCATGATCACTGCACAGGGGGCTGTGAGGCCATGACTCTTTATGGAAGCAAACCACCACATCTTTCTTTCAAGGAGTGACTGATGGGTTTCAGATATTGACTTGCCGTTAGCAGTCCAAAGCTGACTTTCTACTTGAATTTTTTCATGCTTGCATTTTTCCTCACTCTTTTAGGTTAATTTTACATACAGTGGATTACACAGATTTTAAGTGTACTAACCCATGAGTTCCAACAAATTCATCAAAAATCACAACTTTACTCTAATCTTGGTAAATTCACTTCTGCCTTCTACCCAGTAAATGCCCTGTATAAAAGACAGCCACTCTCTCTCTCAGATATTCAGATATTCGTTTTTAATAAGGCAATAATTATATATATATATATATATATATATATATATATCCTTATGTACTGACTTCTAATGGCAGACGTCTTAGCTCATAGGTTTGCCTTCCTACAATATAGCTATATCCCACTTTAAAAATGTAATCAATAGTCTTTTATATATAACATTACGTAAATGCTGTTGATGTCTGAACCAGCACTATGTCATTATTCTGTTTACTTTCTTGTACAACGTTAAGCTTTTCCTCCTGTTTAGTTTGCGTTCTTTTCAATGCATTTCTCATACTCTTTTTGTTAAGTGGTTCAGTAGAATTAGAGAACTTGTATCAACACCATTGGACACCTGAGCAAGTATATCAACATTTTGGCTTGCTTTTTAATTTTGTTCTGGAGCCCATCCGTCCGGACTCCATCTCTGGAAGCCCTTAGCAGCTTCTGATGTCTGAGATGTCTTGATCATATATCTTGGCCCTTTCTTTCATGGGTCTTTTCAATCTGGGGCCCAACATGTCTCATTTATGGGATTTTTTCCTATTATTTTGTTGGTCATTACCTCCTCCATTTTCTCTGAACCTTTCCAGATTTCCTACCGGTCAAATGTTGGACCTCCTGATTCTTTAATGCCCTTATTTTCTCTCCCATTATTTGCCCTTCTCTTATTTTCTCTCTTTCTGTTCTGGTTTTGTGGAAAATTCATGTATTTTATCTTTGAAACTTTCTTTTGGATTTTGAATTTTTTTGCTATTATATTGTTAGGATCCTTGAGCTCCTCATTTGCTTTGACTTTATATGTATATGTATACATGGATGTATATATGCAGTGGAGATTCTAGCATTCTATGTGAAAGGTTTGGATTCAATTTCTGGTCAGTACAACTCATATACAGTCACCAGCTCCTGTCATTGAGGGCTTGTGTGTTGCTATGATGCTGAGTAGGTCTCAGGGTTGCTTTCATTCTGTGATAAGAAGTCTTGGTGGCATAGTGGGCTATACACGCAGCTGCTCACTAAAGGGTCAGTGGTTCAAACCAACTAACCACTCCAAGGGAGAAAGATGAGACTTTGTACTCGCCTAAAGATTTAAAGTCTTGAAAACTCAAAGGGAGAATGCTATCCTGTCCTACCAGAGTCACTATGAGTCAGAAGCAACTTGATGGCATTGAGCTTGGTTTTGGTTTTCCAGGCTATGATAGATTAGGAAGAAAGCCTTGATGAGCTACTTGTGGCTGTCAGTCAATGAAAACCCTACGCAACATAAGGGTTGTATATGAGAAGTATATTATATACATATGAACAATATACATATATACAATATATAACACATATACATGTATACCCATGTAACGTATGTATATTATATACATACATACAATATTACATCTCACTGCCTTTGAGTGAATGCTGACCCATAGTGACCTCCTGTTGGTTTCTGAGACTGTAACTGTTTATGGGAGTTGAAAGCCTAGTCTTTCACCCTCAGAGCAGCCAGGGGTTTTGAACTGTGGACCATGTGGATCATAGCCCAATGCATAACCACTACACCACCCCATTGAATGGATGCTCACATATACATATGTACACATAGGTAAATATGTACATATACATTGTCCTGAGTTCCAGGCCGGGGGTCCAAGACCCCTATGGGAGAAAGATCAGGCGGTTGACATCCATCCAGATTTACAGGCTGGGAAACCCTAAGGAACAGTGCTTCTTTGCCCCACAGGGTTGCGATGAGTCCGAATCAACTCAGCAGCAGTGCGTTCATGAACATTTCTCCTCCCCCTCTCCCTCCACAAACAGGAGTCACTTAATGTCCACCATACGTTTTGCGGAACGGGATGTTAATGTGATTTGGATATGGTGCAAACTGTTCATTCAAAGGCCGAATCACACAGCTTCTGAGGTCCCCTGTCTTGTGTGGGGTGTAGGCCTGGGCTGAGGTGGCTGTTAGCCTCTCCAGAGCCTGGCCTTCTGCAGACCCAGCCTCTCCACTGGGAGGGGCAGGAGGAGTGTCTGCTTCCCATGCTGTGGCTGGTACCCTGCACCCCTTTGGCTGTTGCAGTGTTGGGGGCTGGAACCTCTGCAACCCGAGAAACTGAAGGAGCTTCCACCCTGAGACCCCCACATTCACTCCGACAGCAGGAGAGCCCTACATCCAGGTGTGTGCACCTTCCAGAGGTCTCGGGGATCCTGGAAGTTGTAAGCTTCATCTGGAGTCCCCTCCTGCCCTGCCCACTCTCATTCTCTCCTCACCTGTGACACTCCCAAACCAACCCTCGAGGGCATGGCTTTCCCTCCATCAGCATGACATTGACTCCCACCCCTCCAGCCCCACCACACCCAACTGGAAGTGCTCTTCCAGCCACATCCGGAGGAGGAGCCCTGGGACCTGAATCCCCAAGATGACCTGGAAATCTAGAGAAACACTTCCTGGCCTGATCCTGAATCGGAGCCTCACAAGATGCCGCGGTCTCCTCAGCTAAATGTCCCTGAATGAGGGGTGAAGTCACCTGCAAGGGTACTGAAGAGCTTGCTGGGGATCCTGCCTGAAGAAGAGGGTACCTGGAACCTGACACTCCCACCGCAAGGAACTCCTGGACGGGCCAAGGCCCCGAGCCTGCTGTGCTGGGCAGAGAGAGACCTTGGCCTACGTGTAGGCAAGGAGCTGGAACCGGCGCCGCAGTGAGAATTCCGACAGGTCTTCAAGTACAACTTGCGGCTGCAGTAGCGCCTGCACACCAATACACCTGCACATGTCAGACGTCTACATCAACCAGGCTTGTGGCAGATGGTTCTGCAGGTGGTCAAGCTTACCCCAGCCATGCTGCAACCACACGGGCAGGAGTGTAGCTAGTGTAGCCAGGCCTTCAGCCTCAGCGAGGGCACACGTCATGCAGTACCTGTGCATGCGCAACAGAGAGATGCTCTACACGTGCTGTGAGTGCAGTCAGATCTTTTTAGCCAGAGCTCCAACCAGGGGTGGCACCAGCAGGTGTCCATGAGGGAGGAGCTAGCTGTTCACCTGCATCTGGCATGCCGTGCCTTCCTCTGGAGCACCCTGCTCAAGGGGTAGCAGTACAGTCACATAGGCAAGACGCCCTGCCAGGGTCACCAGTGCAGCAAGGAGGCCCTGTCCAGCCACCCCCATGTCTTCTCCTGCACCCTCGGATCCACCCAGGCTAGGAGACCTTCATCTGGAAGGTGGAAAGGCCTCTGGTCCCAGCTCTCAGCTCATTCAGTCCCAAAGGATCCACTGCTTGGGCCAACCAAGTGAGGCCAATGAGGGGCCCCAGCCTACTTTGCCAAAAGAACAAGCAAATCTCTCTTGGAAGAAGGACGCCAGAATGGTCCTTAGAAACAAAGATGATGAGGCTTTGACTCACGTGTTTTGGGCATGTTGTTCAGAGAGATCGGTCCCTGGAAAAGGACACCATGCTTGGCATGAGGCATAAAGCGAAGGGGCGGAGAGAAAGAGGGAGGCCTTTAGCCAGGTGGATTGGCACAATAGCTGTAAAAGCAGGCGCAAACACAGGAACAGTTGTGAGGATGGTGCAGGGCCAGGCAGTGTTGGGTTCTTTTGTGCAGAGGGTCGCTATGGGTCGGAACCATTGCCAAAAAACCATTAGAAATCTTTGTTAAGCAAAAACATCAAAATGTGAAGCTATTGTTTCTTGACATATCTCCATCTAGGTCTATCGGCTTCTGAAGACAGTTTACAGTTCTCTAA
>NW_022111363.1:5448879-5452113 GCF_000313985.2 Echinops telfairi
TTTGGTATCGTTGTCGATCTGAAATGACACTTGTTTTCAATGTGCTTTGAATTTTGGAAACAGAAAAAAAAAATGTCTGATGGGGCAAGATCAGCACTTTGGGGTAGATGCCCAATGAAATTCTCAAAGGGAAGCCCTGTTACCCTCAAGGAATAAGCAGGTGCGCTCTAATAATGGGGCATCATTTCTTTTTTTTTTTTTAATCATTGTATTGGGGGCTCATACAACTCTTATCACAATCCATACATCCATCCATGGTGTCAAGCACGTTTGTACATTTGTTGCCCTCATCATTCTCAAAACATTTGCTTTCTGCTTGAGCCCTTGGTAGCAACTCTTCATTTCCCCCCCTCCCTTCCCGCCCTCTCCTCCCTCATGAACCCGTGATAATTTATAAATTATTATTATTTTGTCATGACATCATTTCTTGATGCAACTTTCCTGACCTTTCCCCCTGTGATACGGTTTTCAATTTTCCGAAAACTTCTTCCTAATGAACCTCCATGACCGTCCTGTATCCTTGGAGAAATTTCATCAAGATGCTCCCTTTAGAATTCTCAGAAGCAATTGACAGGACCCTGACCGGCCTCTCTGCCTTGAACTTACCCGGCTCAGCGGATCTCTATGGAAGCCATCCTTTTCACGGCCTTTTGCTCTTTGGGTCGTATTGGTAAATCTAAGAAGTGTCCACAGCTCACTCCACAAACTCATCTTCATGAGCTTCAATCTTGTTTAAAGGACGGCTAGAGAGATCAGCTCTGTGAGCTAGCTGGCCTTCAAGCAACTCTTTTGGTATCCAATGAGCTAAAAGCTTGTTGGGCCAAGATGGTCCCTTAAAACTGAAGATGCTGAACAACATGAGATCCCTACCTATTGCATCAGTGGTAATTCCATTGGCTTCTGCCAGCTCTGGACTTCAGCTACAGTTTCTTTATCTGATGGTTAGATTGCTGGTCTTCCCACTCTTGGTTCATCTTTCCTTAAAACACCTGATTCATCTCTGTCTTCCTTAAAACACCGGATTCAACAAAAAGTTGTTGTTTTATGTGGGGCAGAATTTTCATAAGCTTGTTGCAAAGCTTCAATGATTTAGGAAGTTGGCTACTTGTATTTGGTTAAAAATTCAATATTAGCTCCATCCTCAAAATAGTTTTTTCCCCATGGCACAAAAAGCAGCCCTCCTCTGCTTTACTTAAGGGACGCTCATGAGATTAAGACAAGTGTACTTTTCAGGGAGCTTCTCTGCAACCGTCCACTGGGTGCAGAGACACGTGTTCTTTGGGTAAACTGGAACACTAGTGGAGATATTTTTGACTTTCCTATATCTATATATTCATCTTTCTCTTGTTTAAAGGAAAAAGTTCCTGATTTTCTCTCTGAGGATAACATATCTATATCTCCATCTGTACATCTACATTTACATCAATATCTATATCTACACACACACTCGCACTATCATATATATATATATATATGAGGTTTTTTTGCTAGTCTCTACCTTGACTTACTTTTCTTCTTCCTCTCTGCTTGTTCTGGTCTCAGTGTTGAAGGTTTTCACAAGTGCCTGGTGATCCTTAGCCATCCATTCATATTTAAGAGTGTGAATGATTTATAAAGTGGATTGCAAGCTGTGTGGGCATGGGCGGGTCTCAAAGGCTAGTGGGCTTCACTGCAGAGAGAACAGACAGGAAGCTGAACACTCCTTTGGAGGACACCTCAAAAACCAGTGCCTTGGTGCCAGCCCCAGCCCCAGCCCAGGTGTGGGTGAGAGTTCCTGGCTGTTGCTATTTATGAAAACGCAGTCAGAGAAGAGGGCTGAAGAGCTCACTGTCCAACATGGAGGATTTAACCCCAACGTACTATTTTATGTGCAGTGTGCACTGTAGGCAGGCCTTCCGAAGGCCAGAGTTCCTTGGTTTTGCATCTTCAAAGGTGAGAAGACAGCCCCCCTCCCCCCCCCTCAAGGGGAGAAAGATGAGGGTCTGGTTGGCCAGGCAAGGGAAGAACCGTGGAGGTCTAACTGATGCCCCTGTCCGTCCCATGCATCACGCTCCCTTCACTACATTGGGTGTTTCTGCTTTTCTGGTCTCCCAGGGACACACAGGGTGACATGTTTATTTCCCATGAATATCACCCTCTACACATGGGTGTATTTAAGCTTCCGCTACTCTGTAAAATCAGTCACCACACTTCCATTTGCTTTGCATTTTCCAAACATTTGATAACATTCCAAATATTCCTCCTTTGCTATTTGTTCTGTTTTCTTTTTTTTATGACCATCACCACCAAAACCACCACCACCATGACCACCACCACTACAGCTACCATGACCACTACAACCTCTGAAATAATGACTACCACCACCACCACTCTGACCACTACCACCATCACTCTGACCACCACCACTATGACTACCACTACTATGACCGCCATCACCAGTACTCTGTCCACCACCACTATGACTAGCACTACCACCACCAGTACCATGGTCATGACCACACAACCACCACCAGTACCACAGCCATGACCACACAAGCACCAATATGACCACCATCACCACCACTATGTGGACCACCACTATGACTATCACCATCACCACCACCACCAGTACCACAGCCATGACCACACAACTAGCACCACCACCATGACCACCACCACCAGTAATACCTCCACGACCAACACTACCAACACTACTATGACTATCATCATCACCATGACCACCACCAGTACCACCACTGGGACCACTATCACCATCACCATGACTACCACCATCACCACCACTATAACTACCACCACCACGTCCACTATGATCACCATCACTATGACTACCATCACCACCATCACCACCACCACCACCACCATGAGCACCACTATCAGCACAATGAGTGCCACCACCACCACTATGACCACCACTAACATCACTGTTACTATGACTACCACCACTACCACCATGACTACTACTATAACCACCACCATTACTATGACCGTCACCAGCACCACATGACTACCACCACTATGACCACCACTATTATGACTACCACCACCGCCATGACTACCACCACCACCAATTGCTATCAAATGGACTCAAACTCATGGCAACCCCATGTGTGTCAGCATTTAACTGCACTTCTTAGGGTTTTCAATGACTGATTTTTCAGAAGCAGATTCCCAGGATGTTCTTCTGAGGGTCAACTTCTAACCCTCCGGTTGTCAGTGGAGGGCGTTAACCGTTTG
>NW_022111363.1:5453968-5458219 GCF_000313985.2 Echinops telfairi
ACGCACCTGAGGTAGCTGCAGTGGCTTCACTGCCCCCAATCACTCAAATGACAAGGGTCCAAAGAAGGATGGCAGTTATCAGAATTTCTGGACAGCCCAGGAGGCTGGGCTAGCTTCCTTCTGAGGCTGCTCCTCTTATGTGAGGAGAGTGAGGGTCCCTGTCTCCCTGAAAGTAAACCAGGGACACCTGACCCAGCCCCCCAGTCATGAGCCATAGGGGGCGGGCATGGGGCTCTGTCAAGAGGCAGGAGGGGAGGCCAAAGACCCCATGGGGCTTCTCCCCAAGGAGGGCGATCCCTTGAGGTCATAGGGGCAGTACAGGAAGTACAAAGGAAGGAGTCTCATTCAGCATCCGAGTGTGGAGTTTAAGTCTTGGGCTGGGGCCAGTCAAGCACCCTCTCTCTTCACTTAGTGTTGATGTGAATCAGAATAATTGACTTCATGGCACCGTTTTCTTTGTTTTTGAGTGAAAAAGGCTCTCTGATCCTATAAAGATCTAAAGTCTCAGAAACGCAAAGGGGCAATTCTACATTGTCCTAAGGCAGTGGTTCTCAACCCTGCTAAATGTGGCAACCCTTTCATACAGTTCCTCATGTTGTGGTGACCCCCAACCATAAAATTTTTTTAATTGATACTTCCTAACTGTAATTTTGCTACTGTTATGAATTGTAATGTAAATATCTGATAGGCAGGATGTATTTTCATTGTTACAAATTGAGCATAATTAAACATAATTAAAGCACAGTGATTAATCATAAAACAATATGTGATTATATATTGTGAAATATTTATGTGTTGTCCAATGGCCTTAGGCGACCCCTGTGAAAGGGCCATTCGACCCCAAAGGGGTCTCGACCCACAGGTTGAGAACCGCTGTCCTAAGGGGTCCCCTGTGTGTCCGAATGGGCTCCTTGGCAGTAAGTTGAATGGAGTTGAACTTCAATCACTTCATCCTTGAAACGGAACCCTGATCGTCTGTAGGTCACAGGGGAGCTGTGAGGGGAGCCATCCTAACAAGGACTATTGTGGTAATTCACTGAACACTCGCTATGCACCAGGCTTGTTCTCAATGCTTTATAGCAGGGGTGCTCAAAACGTGGATTGCGATCTACTAGTCGATCGCAAATGCAGTGTGGGTAGATCGCATGGCATTAATAACACAGATATAAGCTCATCTTCAATCCCGTCACTTAATTGATATATAGCGCAGCCAATCAGATGCAAGCTTAGGTGTCAAACGCGTGCACAAAGCTAAGTGCAGCGAAACTGACTAGCTAAGTTATCGCCAATTTTTAGACCTTGTTTTTTTGCTCTTAAACGTAAGAACAGGTATTAAAGTGAGTGGGGGAACGGGACCAAGTAAGACAAAAAACGTATCAGTTTCATATGGAATGGGAGATTTTGACACTACAAGCCGACATTCAGCTGAAGTCCAGAGGCATGAACAGTTCTGGAACTTACTCGCAGCGGGAAAGTACCCAAACGTGAGAACATGTGCAACCTCCTTGACTGCATTATTCAGCTCGACTTCTTGATGTGAGTCAGCCTTTTCCCACATAAAGATCATTAAGTCCAAGTACCGTTCCACCATGACTGACGATCATTTGGAAGTGTGCTTGAGGCTGGCTGTGAGCAGCTACTGTCCGGACTATGCATCCCTGGCTCATGCCATTCAGTGCAAGTCATCAGAGTAAACTCAGGTCATGACAAAAAATGTACACAGTTAATTGTGTTGTGTTGTGCAATATGGACTCATGGGGTTATGCGAGGTACATAAACATACATTGTACATATAAAGAATTCTCAATGCATTTATGAATAAATGTAATAAATAAATAAAAATAAATATATGTTTTGCATTTTTGTAGTTGGTAGATAATTTTGACTCCACCATTTTATAAGTAACCCACATACTGAAAAAGTGTGAGCACCCCTGCTTTATGGATGAACGTGTTGCCTTCTTTGCCAAACTTCAAACTCGTGAATTAGGTACATACCAGACTCATTTTACAGAGGCAGAAACCAAGTCACAGAGCCTGCAAGTAACTTGCTTGGCCCCACACAGTAAAATTAACCATCTCCCTGCTTCCCAATCCACACGAGCCCATCGTCTAGTACCTCACTTAATTCCACGCCTCTCCAAGGGTAGGTGTTGCAGCATCCATTTCTATGGATGAGGGTAAGGAAGGGTCAACAGCCATCACAAGTGCTATTCCGGGGCTTTCTTTGCTGCCCAGCCCACACCCTTTGTCCCCTGCTTCGTTGTGTTTCATCCCATTGATTGCAGACTGCATTCAGTGGATGACCGTTTTGAAACTAGGTAGCCAGTCTTTCTTCCAAGGCACACCTGGATAGACTGAAACTTTCAGACTTTCAGTTAGCAGCTAAGAATGTTAACCATTTGCACTCCCCAGGACTGTTCAAGGCTTTACAATGCTAGTAATCATTATTCATCGGCATTAGGGATTGATTTCTGCCAAAGAGAGAGTTCACGCGTGGTGAACTAGACACCACAGGTGCGGGGCTCTTAGGCTGTGTTCTCTTTAAAGGCCTTGCCTAAGGAAACCAGAGCCTTTCTGTTGTACCATTGGCTATAGGGGAGCCAGGGACCGCCGGTCATCTGTCCTGAATGGATAGAACCAGCAAAGGGAGAAGGGGCACCACAGACTCCCCTTAGAACTCAAACCAAACCCAAAGCGCACTGCCCTCCTGTCGGTGCTGACTCACAGCGAGTCTTAGCAATGCTACAGGACAGGGAGAAGTGCCCCTGTGGGTTTCTGAAACTACAATTCTTTATGGAAGTAGAAAGCCCTGGCTTTTCCCCCTACAGACTTGCTGTTGGGTTTGAACTGCTCAGCTTACAGTTAGCAGCCCAATGCGCAACCTGTTGTGCTACCAGAGCCAGAGGGCTCAAATTAGCAGACTTCCATGACTGTCTGGCTCCAGCTTCTTTGAACTTGGTGTGTATGTGTGTGTGCCTGTGTGTGTGTGTGTGCCTGTGTGTGTGTGTGTGTGTGTGTGTGTGTGTTTGGGGGGGGAGGTGGCCAGGCCATCTACCTGAGCTGAGAAGAGAGCCGACCACAAGAGATGCTCACGATGCTCCCCTGACTCTTCCAAGCAGAAGGAAGTGAACCCAGTCTGAGCTCCACCAGTGCCAGGCAGTTCCTAAGTCTTTTCCGATGGAGCAGTGTATTCAGATGCCGCTCTGGCCCTGGAGTTAGGCATTCACCCACACCGTCATTTTGTAGACAGGAAGGTTTTAACGAACTTGAACCTGGTCAAGCAGATTTCACATCACTGCTGCCCTTCTGTATCTTGCAGGCCACAGTCCAGGATGAGGCTGGGAGCCAGCCTCAGGAACCCCTCTGGGGGAGGTTCCCAGTCCCTCAAAGCCCCTGCCTCCCTGGGGGTCAGGCCTGGGCCTGCTTGTGACCCGGGAGCATGTGAATAGGAACCATTTCTTCCTTTGCACTCTCTCCGCTCTCTACCTGCTGGACTAGCATGGCACCCCTGCTTTGTGAGCAGGGAGAAGCCGACCCACAGAAAGTTTGAACTTGGCTCTCCTGTGTATTGTGGGTCCCTGGATGAGTAAAAGCCTCCCCGAGTCAGTTTCCACATCCGCCTGACTAGCAGAGGGACCTAGGAATAAGGGGCACCGCACCTCCTGCGGTGTCTCCTGGAGAAGGGGCAGGTCTGAAACGGGGACCCTGCCTTGGGGGCTTGGTGCAGACACTGGCAAAGATGGCAATGGTGCTTGTGTCCTCCGCTTGGCTGGCTTCAAGAGAGTTCAGAAACTGCCCCAGCCCCGGGCAGCCCAGTCCTGGAGAGACTGCTTGCAGCCTTGCCTGACCCCCGTGGGGCACAAGGAGTGCTGGCCAGCAGGCTTCCTCTGTGAGGTCTTCTACCCAGTCAATGGCTCTTGAGGCCGAGAAGCATTTCCTAGGTGGCCATGGGTGGAGGAGGGGTACAGGCCTGTCAGGGGACTGATGGGACTATTTCTCTTGCTGCTTTCTCCAGGCTCAGCAGGAGCTGGGCAAGCTGGGAGGGGAAGCAGGCTCCGAGGGAGAATCTCCCCCTTCCTTCACACCCACCCACGAGTCCTTAGTTGCTGGAAAGAGCAAATGCAAATAGATCCAAGCACAATACCCGGAATACACTGCCATGCTTCCTAGGGGCTCACTCTAAGTTAGAGCGAGGGCCCCTCCTGGGGGCTGACATTTTCCCTGGTTCAAACAACATCTGCGCCTCGCC
>NW_022111363.1:5459074-5460640 GCF_000313985.2 Echinops telfairi
GCACCGTGCCCCTTGCAAACACACAGGTGTGCCCCCCATACACATACACACACATGCACACATACGTGTTTCTCACAAGCACACAAGTGTGTCCTGGTGTTCCTCACAGCACTGACCAGCCCGCCTGTATGATCCACACACGCAGACTCACATACCTACCCGATCATGAACCTTCAGACACCACATACAGACACACACGCCTGCTCCTTCACAACACACGTCCTCCGGTGTTGCCCAGCCTCGCCCATCCCCACCCCACCGCCCCTGCACGGAGGCTGCGAAGTAGCCGTGTGCTCAGGAGAAGGGCCGCCGTCTGCCCCTCCAGGCTCTGGGCCAAATCTTCAAATGAAATCAGGCCGGTGGGAAACAAACACCCGAGATGCACAGAACAATGTGAAGAAGAAACTGAAGAAACGAATAATAAGAATATATATATATATAAAGGTGAGGGTTATTTTTCAGCTCACTGGCTTTCTGAAAAGTAATATAAAGTTGGGCAGTCTCTTCTCAGAATCGACCTTTCTGAGCCGAGACCCAGGCCACGCACGTCTCTTTCCGCTCTTTCTATTACCCGGAATTTGTGTGGTTTCATCTCCTCTGATTGCCTTTCATTTGTGTGCCTGTGCGACCCCCTTGTGTCAGGGGCTTGTTCCTAACCCGCAGCCCTGCCAGGCTGGGAACTGCTTCTCCCTTGGCGCCCCGCAGGGCTGAGAATTGAGAGTCCTCCCTGCAGCTCTCCCCACTCTCAGGCCTCTCCTTCTTCAGCTCTGCACGCCCCTCACCTCTCCAGCAGGGCCTGCAGATACCCCACCCCTCTCCTCACAAACCTGGCCTCCCAGCCCTTCTTTGTTCTACAGAAAAGTCTCTTGCAGACTGTGCACTCACTCAGGGTTTGCCTCCTTCTCCCGAGAATGAGGGGGGAGAATAGACTTCGGATGGGCTAAGGGCCTAAGGGGCCCCGTCCTGGTGCCTAGAGCCTTGCCGGGGATCTCGGTCCAGGTAGAAAGAGAACAACTATTTGCCAAGGCAAGAAAGAGCAGCTGAATCAACACGTGATGCTACCTTCTTTAAGGCACAGAGGGAAGAAACGCTCCCATCCTTCCCACAGTTTCTAGGAAAAAGGTTTAAGAAGGAGAGACCCAGGACATTCAGAAGGACAGCGACATTCCTCATGGTTCCACTCAACCTAGCCTCCCCCTCCCTAACTCACCACCTACTCGGGCAGAGAACGGCTTGAAGGACAATCCTCAAGATAATCTTCTGTCCTCTTGGGCCACCTCCTCTTCCCACACACACACACTCTTGCATGCATGCACACATGCACAGGTGCCCAACCACGCCTGTGAACACTCCCAACATGTACACACTGATCCACCCACACACATGTGTGTGCCTCTGAAGCATACCCACATAGATACACTCTTCAAACACACGTACCACATGAGTGTGCAGCTCAAGCACTTCTACCTGGAGACACGCATGTGCATCACACCCACAGACTCCTGGGCAAACACCACAAATGCATTGTGGTAGTCACCTAATCTGGTGTCAATTTAAGGATTAAGA
>NW_022111363.1:5462158-5466328 GCF_000313985.2 Echinops telfairi
AAAAAAAAAGAAGTTTCCCAAACATGCTCCCTTCAATGAGGGTTGTCATGGATACTCTGCGAGCTGCAATATTTTGGGGTCCCAGGCTCTCCCACCTCGGGGTACTTGGAATACCTGGATGACGCTGGTAGAAGGAGAAAACAAGTAAGGATTTGCAAGAGGAGACATTTCGATGGTGCAACTCAGTCTCGCATTCCTTGGATATCTTCCCAGAGGAGACCAGGCCCTGGAAAAGGACATCGTGCTCGGGAAAGCGCAGGGTCAGCGAAAAGAGGAAGACCACGAGCAAGATGGACGGACACCGTGGCTGTGCCAATGGGCTCAACCATGACAACAATTGTGCGGATGGCCCAGGACTGGGCGGTGTTTCATTCTATTGGACATAGTGTCGCAATGAGGTGGAACCAACTTGATAGACACCTAACAACAACAACAACAGCAGCAGCAACAGTTCCTAGAAGCTGTATACATCGTGCCTGCTCACTTCCATAGTGCAGAGCATCGTCACATGGCTACCTTGCACACCAAGGTAGACTGGGAAATGTAGTGCAGCTGCCAATCCTGGAAGAAGAGGAGACTGCAGGTATTGGTGAGCCTTGACAGACTCCACCCACCCAGAAGCATAGTGTTATGAGGTGAATTGTACATCCCCCAAATATGAGCTGAAACCCAGAACCTTATGCCTGGGACTGTTACCTGACTGCAAAAAACTGCTCCTTTGTTGTGCGAATGAGGCCATACTGAAGTCGGTCCCCTAAACCTGACCACTTGTGAGTTCCCAATACAAAAGACGAAACACAAACTCAGGGAAGACAGAGTCTATGTAAAGATCTCCAAGATCCAAGTCCAAGGTTATTGACAAGCAAGGAATTGACACAGCTGAGATGCTGCTTGGACTTTTAGCTTCCAGAAGGGCAAGAAACGAAATTCCTGTTCTTTAACGATGCCCCACATGTGGCATGTGTGTTATAGCAGCACTAGGTAATGAAGCCGCCCAGCTGGTACTGTTGTGACTGGATCTTCAACCTAGGTGTTCTGATGACGGCTTCTGTGCTTTCCCCTGTCAACCCCTGGCATGGCCCCTGTAGGATTCAGCTTTACCAGCAGAGTCCTGGTACTCATCCTTGTTCTAGGTCCAGGAGCCCTCGCGTCTACAAGCAGGTACTGATAATGACTGTCCTACCTATGGGTTTGCTCGTCTCCTCGCTGCTCTATCAGGCTCACCATCTCTTTGTTTCGGCACTCTCAACCCAGACTGGGTTTAGTACAACCCCACCTTCTAAATGATAGGCTCGAATCTCAGAGACATGACCTCCCTTGACTCCTACCTTTCTCCTGTGCCACCATGGCTCTCAATGCCATCTTTCTTTATTCTGTAGGGCAGACTTCCCCATGAAACTTAAGTCGGATACTAATGGTGTCACAAATGTGTGAAGTCCTTGTTCCCAGACTGCTCTCAGGAGCATGGGGTACAGCATGAGGGTCTGGGCCATCATTGCTGATCCTAGTTGATAAATGCATACCTGGAGATGGTAGAACTGAGTTCTGTTTATCTGGTCTGCAGCAAAGCATCCTGGGTTATGGAGACAAGGAAAAACTCCTGCCAGCAGCCAACCATGATTGACTGTGCTATTTGGACATTGTGTTGAAAGTCTTGGGCTCAGGACCACAACTTTCCCTTTGTGTAAATTGGAGAACACAGCCCCTTTTCCCATCCCAGCCCCTGCTGGGTTGTGAGGGTCTTCTAACTGCACACAGTTTCTCTCCAAATCGTCCCTGACAGGGGAACCTGCTTAATCACTCACACACATTTCCATCAGTCATGCCTTACCCCTAGGTCACGACCTTTGTACCTTCTCACCTCACGACAATAAAGCCTAAAATGCTCAATATAGTCCTCACTGTTCTTTATACTCTGCCCCTAGGTTACCTGTCCGGACCCCACTAACTACATCCCACACTCCTGCCACACTGTGCTCTTCTCCCTGCTGGGGTGGCCTCCAGGCCCATCTCCTTCTCTCAAGTTCTAAGCGATCGCTCTTACTCATCCCTTATCATCGTGGCTCTCGTGTCATTGCCCTGTGCACACGTGCAGTGGTCCCCTGGCAGGCAAGGTAGTCCTGGTGCTGTCATCTGCGACGGCTTCTAATTGTGGTGCTAGATTGGAAGTGCCATGATGGGGAGGGAGCTGAGTCTTGGACCATCCACAAATGGAAATAACAAGAGTTTGCACACACACAGTCCGCATCCAAAGAGGATACAGACATTCTGTGACTTTCAAATGAGAGCCTGGGCTTGGCACCCACGAAGAACGCTGCTTTGATGTTTTTTGTTTTGTTTTTTGCCAGCTGGTGATAGGGGTCAATTCCTATATTTTGGCATGCCAGCAACCTCTTTTCATTTGTCCTAAGGGTGGGACCTCAAATCAGAGACATGTGGCCCTTCTGCTTGCGGTTTCTTTGTCCACTGAGGCAATAAATTGCAAGCTTCCAACAGGTAACCTGTCAGGGAGAAGTGATCAGTGTACCTGTCTTAGGAAGAGAAGGGGTCCTCAAATTGAGCCCCTTTGGCTTTGTGCCCACAGCCAGCCCTTCTGCACCAGACCAAAGTGTAGGCGGAAGCCAGTGAAAAAAGTAATAGATTGGAACCAGGATGCTCAGGTTAAGTGGGCCGCTTTGTGGAGCTCATCCATAATCCGTCTGGAGCCCAGAGAACAATGCGTTAATTAGAGCCGAAGGCGCTGCTCCCACCAGCCATCCATCCTGCTGGTGTCTGCAGGCCTTCCCCATGGACACGCCGGCCCACTCCCTTCCCTGAAAGAGATTTATTCATTATCAATGTTTGTCTGTGAGACGGGCCCGATGAGGAAAGACCAAGATTCTGGGAGGAACGGAACATGAAAGAGGCCACGCCTAAGAGCTGATGAGTGGGAGTCTTTGGGGGCTGGAGACAGGGACGTCCCGATTAGGATGATGAGGCTAGACCACCTGGTTGGACTGGGGAGAGGCATGCCAAAGGAAGTTAGAAGGGACTCAGTAACTATGTCCAACAAGTGGTCTTTGCTGATTTGTCCACACTGAATCTTGCTCACTTTAAGCCACAAATGATGGGGTGGGGGGAGACAAGAAATAGATCAAGCTCGTTTAGCTAATGCACACTCCATGCTTACACATAAAAAGCATTCAACAAGTGCTTGTTGAATGAATAAGTGACTTTCTTGGTGTCCAGGGTTCTTGGTGTCCAGGGGGATTTAGGTGAGGTATCACGAGGAACTCACCGCCAATTAGCAAAGTGAAGGATGAAGCACCAAGGTCAAGGAGACATTCTGGGTCTCTAAGCTAGGGGTCCTTTGAAAGGAAAGGAGATAGGTTTCATTTTCCCTGGATCCTGTCATTTGGGCATCTTGTAGAATGTGTGTGTGGGGGGGGGGGCAGGGGGTGGTGCATGCAAGAGGACTGGATCTGCTCAAGATACAGTGGATGCTTGGGGGAGGGAGGAGTCCGAGATGGCCAAGAACCAGCCGGACTTCACTCACAGACCAAAGGCTCCTGAGAGAAGGTGGAAGGCCAAGGAGGGGGTCAGGACTTGGGCTCCTTATGAGACACAGACCCCATTTACTAGATGCATGTCGCAAAAGGGACATGAGAGAGACTATAGTCCCTCTTCTGTCCCTCTTTTTCCCCAGAGGGAGAAGGTGAGGTTGGCATGGGACGTGACGTGCCCAAGCTAGAAGTTTGCTGTTCATAATGCCATCCCTGAACCAGCACTCGCCCAGTCTCAGGAACCCACACGGGCAGTTCTAACCTGTCCAATAGGCTGCTGTGAGTCAGCATCCACTCAAAGGCGGTGAGTTTTGTGTGTGGTGGGAGATGAACTTGTAGCGAGTTGTCATTGAATCAGCTCCTGGGGACCCAATGTACAGAAAGACCAAATGCTGCCTGACTGCACTGTCTTCATGTGGGCATGCTTGGGTCCACTGCCACAGCCCCTGCATATTGTGGGTGAGACCTGACCTGTGAAAGAAGCCAGCGGTTTGAACGCACCCGCAGCTCCTCGGGAGAAGCATGAGACTGTCAAGCTTTACAGCCTCAGAAACCCAAAGGAGTCCCGCTCCGACCTGCAGCCTTGCGCGAGACAGGATGGACTCGATGACAGCGGATTTCTGACCTC
>NW_022111363.1:5466800-5481550 GCF_000313985.2 Echinops telfairi
AATATATAACTGACCAAGGATTCAGGAGGGTGGGAGGGTGGGGGAGGGGGGTGGGGGAAGAGGAGTGGATACCAAGGGCTCAAGTAGAAAATGTTTTGGAAATGTGGATGGCAACATATGTACAAGTACGCTTGATACAATTGATGTATGGAATGTTGTGAGAGCTGTAAGAGTCCCCAATAAAATGAATTTTTAAAATCACGTTGTGTTTTTGTGTGCGTGTGTGAAATTTTACATGGGGAATTTAGTATTCATTTTAGAATTTTGGAATAATTTGCTCGGTGACATTAGCTACATTCTTTCCCGGTGAGTCAAGCATCCTTTTGCATTGCACTCTGCGTCATTTCTGGTTCTCAGGTTTCCCTGCTCCTCTCTCTCCTCATGTTTGCTTCAGACCTTTTGGCACGGGTTTTCATGGGCTGGTTTGGGGAAGGAGATTTTCAGGCCTTCTTTCCTAGTCTGTCTTAGTCTGGAAGCACCACTGAACCTTGGCCGCCATGGGTGATCCTAGGGGTGTTTGAAGAGCTCATGGACTTGCTTCCAACATCATAGCCACACACAAATCACCACAGGGTGACTTAAGGGTGGAAGGGCTTGTAAGAAATGCAAACTCTATGGACCTACTGAATCAGAATCTGGATTCCAGCCGGCTTCCAATGTGACGGATGGAGTGCCCATCTGAGATGGAGAAGCATGGCAGCTAGACTGAGAGCCCTGGCGATGAGGGAACAACATCGCATGTTGGGGAGGCAACTAATGTGGTCGATGGGAAGTTCCAGCTCTTACTCTCAGTCAGGGGTGGGGAGCATGGGACAAATGACTTATATCCCCTGGGCCTATTTTCCTCACTTAACCCAAAGTGATTGAACCAGATCAGTGAGTCATAAACCTCAGCAATCATTAGTCACCTGGCATGGAAGGCAGATTCCTAGGCACCATCCCAGAAGCTTGAGATTTTGAATTTGAATGTTGGATTTCTAGCAGCTGCCCACACTCTCAGACAGCTTGACCAGATCACTCCCCAGGAACCTTCTGACTGGCTACCCCAGGGATATTCATTCCCAGTTCTGGACTCTGCCCTCTGCCAAGTGTCTTCCATGGTTAGAAGCATCTCTCAACTCCCTGGTTTATCACCTCTCCCAAGTGTCATCCACCTGTCCCCTGTGGTTCCCAATTTCCCTTCCTTAGCCAGGGAGTTAATGCCATTTCCCCAGCACACCCAGGATGGATGAGTAGAGTCTTATAAAATGCATGGAAGGCAATACAGGCAAAGTATTATCAACAAGATTTAAGAAGAGTCTTACAAAAACACAGCAATAAAACCTGGAAATAACCATCCATTTCCTACCAACAAAATGTCTCATTTCCGAGTCCATAAACGCTGCCTGCTCCAACTCCCCAGGCCCATCTGTTTTGTAAGCATGTATAATTATTAGCACCATAAAGTCAGCTTCTATACCTAATGTAATTATCGAGAGCCAAAATAATATCAGGTAAAGGAAGGCGGGGGGAGGGGGTCTGCTCACTGCCAACTCCGACGATTTCTTTAAAGGAGGGAAGTAGTCACAAGAGAAGATAACGATTCTTTATGGTGATATTATACTTCCTATGGAGGCTTTGGGGACAGCTTTGCAAATAAGACTGAATTGGCTCATCACAAAGTATAGCTTGGTTTTCTACTACATATGGTGGATTTCAGCCCTATGCAGAGCTAGGAATTAGGATTAGCGCTGTTTCCTCTGCCTTCCACCCTTTGATTCTCTGGAGGACTGGGAACGTGTCTACTCACAAAGTTAGCTCATCCCAACTTAACCCCCACCCCCACCCCCACTTTCTCTGGAGGAACAATAAGTTTATAAAGCCAACTCTGAGATACTAGCCACTGTGGGCTTTTCCACTCAGAATGAACTCAGGACTATTGTACCTGCATCCTGCTACACGGCCTTGGGGAGCTACTTAATTATCTGCTAAATAAGCGAGTGAGTGAGTGTAAATGGATGATGTGATGGTTGAATGGCTAAGGTAACGGCCCTGATAGGACTTGTCATAGAAGGGAAGGAGAAGGGTCTTCCCTTCTTGTATTCTTTGTGATCGGTCCTGGGGGAAGAATAGAGACCAGTGAAGTGTTACAGGTAGTTAATTTTTATCAACATTATCGATAAACAAAGGAGTCGTCTGATCATGAGAGCTGTCCAATGGAATGACCCCTCCTTACGGTGGGGGATTCTCCAACACTGCAGATTTTCCAAAAGTACCCGGACAACCTTTTCCTATGGGTCTTCTCTGGAAGATGATATCGTATGTGGCATCAAGAGCAATGATAAGAATATCTGTTAAGTCTCAACTATGAGCCCTGGTAGTTAGTGGTTAGGTGATTGGCTTTGATCATAAAGGTCAGCAGTTTGAAACCACCACCTGCTCCTTGGGAGAAAGACAGGATTTTCTACTCCCATAAATAGTTAGGGTCTCAGAAACTCACAGGGGCAGTTCTACCCTATTCTATAGGGTCACCATGAGTCAGTACTGATGGGATGACCATGGGGGGAAATATGCCGGACTCTACTGAGAGAGTCTCATTTAATTTACTTAGGAAATCCAGGAGATAGATGTTCCTATCCCAATTTAAAAATTAAGAAAGCAAGCTCTGAGATTTATAGAACCAGCCCATACCACCCAGCTAACAAGAGATGGATCTAGAATACAAACCAGGTCTCCCTGCTCCCAAGTAGACCTTGCTTCTGCAGAGACTGGGTAATACTACCCTAAGCTTCAGATTCTCAGTACGCTTCTTAGAACTGAACTTTCTGTGCTGATTCCTGAGATTCTGGGCTGCTGCCGCTGCTGGCTGAGAGGTGAGTCTATCTTGCTGTGAAGGCATCATCACTAATTCCAAGCTCTCATTGTGGGAAGTGACTGGTTTCAACGCAGAGCTCCCTGGGTTCAAATTTGCTTGGTAAACCTTCCTAGCAGCTTCTCATCTGCAGATTTGCTTGCCTGCCAGAATCCCATCTCAGCCGGATGGCCTAGAGATTTCATCCTGCGCTCTGGAAACCATGAAGGCTTGGGTCCCATCTTCTCCCTCTCCACCCTGGGGTGTAGGGTCCTCTCCCCTTCTATGTTTCACCATAACCTCATTGAGACTGATTGACAGAGAGGTTCAGCAGGGCCACAGCAGCCTGTAGCATTGTCTAGCCACGGGAAAATGGCCACGCAGGTGCCTGTGGGGCAGCCCGGAGAAGATGCAAAGGTGGGGCTGATGTGCTTCCCAAAGCATCCGGTGGCTTCCAGAGGCAGCTTCAGGTGCCCGCGTTTCCCTCCCATCTCTGTCCCTTGTTCTCATGCCAGCCTTCTCTGGATGCCACCAGAGTTTGGCCTGCCCCTGCGCCTTCATGTCTCCCCTCTCCCCTCTCCTCTCCCCATGGCGCTGCATGGCAGGGGCTCCCTCCTCCTGAGTTTGGGGAGCAGGTACCAATGAGGAGAGAGGGACGGATGGGAGGGAGACAACCAGCCTCCTTTGCCAGTACACCACCTTTTCCTTTGGAAGCCAGCCCCCTTCCCGCTTCCTCTGCTTGCCCGCTCTTCCAGTTCCTTCCAATCCAGCTTACTATTGTGCCCGGGAAGGCCCCCTCTCCAGAAGGGCACCAGCCAGGCCTCTGGGAGGGTGTCTGCTTCTGCTGATAAGTGCCCCTGTCTCTCTCCTACCCTTGGGCACTGAGGCAGAGATGCCCTCCCTCCCCGTGAGCCATGGAATTAACACAGGCAACTAGGTTTGGCGACTGGCCTTCTCACTGGCACGAGTCCTGCTTTGTCTCCACGGAGTTCTCTTTCCGAGACTCACTATTGCCTGATTAGAAATGATTCCTTCTTGCAAAGCAAAATGGGGTCTTGTCCGGAGTCCACCCCACCCTGAGTGAGGTTGAAAGTTGGAACTCCAGGCGCCCAGCACAACTAATAGGAATAGAGAAGCCGGGGAATTGAGAATCAATCCCACTCCAGGCAGGGGGGTCATTTCAGCGCAGAGGGCTGCATGGAGGGTGGGTCTGGCCCTGCCTGCCCCTTCCTGAGCACAGCTGTCTAGTGCAGGCTCTGCCCGTTCACTCTGCCAGCCTTGAATCCAGCCTAGAAGAGCCTGGTAGCCTGCCAAGAACGTTCCTCTTCTTCAACACTACTGACTCTGGTTTCCACGGACAGAGAACGGACAGAAATCCCCCAGCACACCCGGCTCTATTCAACAGCCTCCACCTGAAAGGTGTGCTTGCTACACCTCTCAGCTGCCATCTTGCCTCCTGTCACCACTGCCCTGGCTGAGCCCGGCCTTAGTTCCTAGGAGAAGAGTAACCGTGGCATTCAGGTGGTCACTTGGGGGCATTTGGGTGGGGACAGCTGAGACAGGGGGAGGCACGGCTTAGGAGAGCTTCAGAGCGGGATGTGGAAGGGGTTCAGAGAGGGGAGAGAGCCGGGGAAGAGGAGCCAGAGAGATCAGTGGGAATTTGTCAGATTCTCTTTCTCTCTAAACTTGCTGTCTTGGGCACAGAGAAAACATCTTACCCACACTTTTTTTTTGTCATAATAGGATTATTTCAGAAAACATTTCAAGCAAGAAAAATGCTGTTTCCTTTTAAATCTTTATCTAAAGTATGTGAAGATCAGAATTTTTATTGCTAGGTTAAGTAGCCTTTATATCTTTATCATTTTCCCATTCTCTCCTCCTGGAATTGGAGCAAGCAGGAGGGCACTATTTGCAGGAGTCCCTTCGCCTGTATTGTGGTTCTGAAATATGGAAGGGGGCGTCGGGGGCAGAATGATGGAATTCCCTCTCTTTACTCCTCTCTCAGGGGACCTTGAAAATTGTCATCAGCACTCCTGATCCTGGTGGATCCCAGAACCCTCCTGGATGGCTTGTTCCCCACGTTCCTCCCCACTGTCTTCACACATCTTTTGGCAGCATGGCCAGAGAGGGGAGACTGGCGAGAGCCAATAAGAACCACACCTGGGATTTGTCATGGGAGAAATGAATCATGGGAACCCATTTCCATCTCTGTAAATTATCTCCAGGGAGGGGAGGTGGGCAGAAAAAAGGGGTTTCCTACATACATTCCAAAGGGTCTATAAGCATCTCATCCATCCTTGCAGGGCCAAGCCTCATCATGGTTTTAACCACTCGGAAACTGGCACATGGGGATGGTCTTAGTCACTTAGTGTTGCTGTAACAGAAATACCACAGGTAGCTGCCTTTAAAGAACAGGTGTTTTGTTTTGTTTTTTAATGGTTTGAGGTAGTTAGTTTATTGTGGCAACCTGGCCAATAAACACATGTGGGGTTAATTGAAGGGCAGAGGGATAAATGGCTCAGTAAGACTCGCCTTTCTAGTTCTCCTGTCTCTTGCTTTCTGTTGGACCAGGCTTTAGCTAGCAAGGTTCACTTTCTGCAAGACATCCCTAAGGAGAAGCCACATGGACCTACCCCAATGCAGCCCTGGGTGCTGGAGCAGCTGCATCGAGCTGAGATGCTTACACACGTTCACGGACTCATCTTTCCTCCTGCAGTCGGCGTCATTGCATCTGTTTTGTGAGATAGAGGAGGATTTTGTGGATTGGTGTTGGACATATGGGTTCATGTTGGACTTGTGGGCTTGGGCAGCACTGGGTTGGGATATTTTCTTGATGTGCACTTACCCTTTATATAAAGCTCTCTTATACATGAGTGTCTGTGGATTTGTTTCTCTAAAGGATCCAGACTGACACAGGTTTAAAAGCCCATTGCTCTCAGGTTGATTCTGAAGCACAGGAATGCCGTAGGACAGACTAGAACTACCCATGGGGCTTTGGCGTCTATGGGCCCCTCCAGAGGCAGGCTGCCTCCTCCTGCTTCGCACGAGCTGCTGGTGAGCGCAACTCGACAACCTTCGGGTGAGCAGCACAATGCTTAAGCTGCTGTGCTTTCAGGGCTCTTTGTCACCATTTGGGGGTTAAAAGTCTGGGTTCCAGGCTCCAGCTCTAGGGGAAGCGTAGACTCTCTGCTCTGGAGAAGTTCCTTGGCTCTTGGGAGATCTTCACGTGGTGCTTTCTTTCCCTCCATTTGGCCTGGTCTCTGGGTCTCCAGGAGCAGAGGAATAAGTTTAGCTATCACTTTACCTCCCTTGACACAGCCTCATTAACACACAAGCTACACCCGCAGGGGATGGCATCCACAGGGACCGGGATCAGGATTCCAACCCATGTTCTGAGAGGACACAATTCAATCTTGGACAGAGAGGACAGTACCAGCCCAGACTCATAGAGCCGTCAACTCCAGGAGCTAGGATTTGCATCCAGCCTCAATGTGCGCCACAGCCTGCTCTTTCCACTGCATGCTGGGATGTTGCATGCCGGCGTGGGCGCTCTACCTTGTGTTGCTGAATGGTTGAGGGGCAATGGCCAGGTTTAACAACAAGGGGAGCATCATTCGGACAGTGGCCATATGGTTCTGTACAGGTGCCTGGGGCACTCCATTGGCAGGCAACGCAGGGGCTCTTGGCGGGGCTGCTGCTGCTGCACCATCTTCAATAGACAGTAACGAGGAGGCGGGAGGTGAGGGTCTTTAAGGCCCACTTTCCCATCTCTGGACCCTGAGAAAGAAAAGCGATAGAGAGGATTCCTCGCAGCAGGGAGCCTCCAGGTTCCTTCAAAGGAAAGATGGAAGGAGGAGAGGCCAACTGGCTCGTAGTGGCTGGTGGTTCAGTCCCTGTTCCGGGAGAGCTCTGCCCTTTGCCAGGGGCTGTGGGACTGGGGGATGAGGGAACGGAGTAGGGAGAGGTAAGGGTGAGTTTTTATACAGGGCTTGGCCCAAGTGGAGCCCGGTTCGCTGTTTGCTGGGGACATTTCTTGCTTCTGTTCTGAAGAGATTCCAAAGAGGAGAACCTGATGCTGTTTGAGTTGGTGCCTAATTCTACTTGGACCTTGTTAGCTAACTGTATTAATATGTCAATGCAAAGGGACAGGGCTTGGAGTAAAAATGATAAGAAAAATGTTAGGTCAATGAACTTTTAGATGCCTTTCATATTGTGTCATAGAAGTCACTATCTAGTTGGCTTTCTGTTTATGTAAAGAATGTGCCCAATGCCAACCTTCCGCGAGTAAGAAAGGAGCATTATCTATGAGAAAATAAAACAGTTTATCTTTCTATTGTTGAGAGAGAGAGAGAGAGAGAGAGAGAGAGAGAGAGAACAAGCAGAGGATTTTCAGTCTCTGCGAACTGTCTTCTTTGTTTTCCCTTAGAAGAAGAGGTCGCATGGTGGGTCCTCTGAGTGTTGGCTTGGAGGAGGCATGCGGGCAGGAGAGGGTGAACTGAGGGTGGCCCACGTGAGACGAGGAGCCCCAGAATGTGTGCTGACCGGTTTGGAGCCCCTTGCTTTCTTTACGATGGACCTATAAACAAGAAGTGCCGTTGCAAGGAGCCGGAAGTGATTGAAGCAAGCCTCGGTGGACGCCTAAACCCCCCAGGTCATAGACAGACTCCCCAAGTCATCCTCCAGCTGCTCTCCGAACCCCTGCAGACACCAGCAACCCACCCTTTGTCTGGGGCTGTGCAGTAGTCTGTGCACAACTCCTTCCAGGGAGGCCTGTCTCCTGGTCACCTCCATTCATCACCCCATGGTCAGCTGAGCCTGGGAACTGCTCGTCCTTGCTTCACACACCATTGTCCATAATACGTGTCCTCTGACCCCACACGTGCATTTTTCTTGGAGTTCTCACCACACCCCTGGGGGAATATTGGCCACTGCTCTGAAATGACTTCCTGTAATTGTTCTTGCATCTCCACAGCTGGCCTGTAAGCTGCCTTCAGCAGGGACCAGATCATCTCTTTTATATCCCACGTCCTCACTATTAGGGAGCAGAGCATATGGCAAGCCTTAATCACTGCATGATGGGAGGGAGGGAGGGGAAGGAGGGAAGAGGATATGGAAAACAAGCAGGAAGGAAAGGAGAGAGGGCAGAAAGAAATCGTTTTGCCCATCATTTTTTTTTTGACACCTAGAGACGGATCCCTGCCTTAGATTAAAACAAAAAAATCCCAAACACACCGCCATTGAAGGGATTCCTTCTCATATTGATTGGGTTTCTGAGATGGGTAAATCTTTCGTGGAACAGACAAACTCATCTTTTTCTTGGGGAGCATCTAGTGGCTTTGAACCCTAGACCCTGTGGTCAGCAGTCCAACATTCAGCTCACCAAACCACCGGGGCTCCTTCTACCCTGGACAGGGTCCCCTATAGTAACCAGTTGCTCCTGTGCCCTGGTGCCTGGCTTCAATAACTATGTTTTACCTTTGGCATTCATAGTTCCCAGTCAAGCAACCTGAGACAAATCACTTCTCTGCACCCTCACTTCCTCTTTATTTTGACAGGGAAAAATACTCTATGAGGCCTTTGAGTAGTATTTCCTAACAAGGAATTCCCTAACAAGTATTCCCTTGTGTGTTAGTCTAGGTTGACTAAAGAAACAAATTCATAGACACTCTGAGTTAGTTAATTGTGCCAACCTGGCCGATAATCACATGTGGGGCTAATTGAAAGGCAGAGGGATAAATGGGTGGTGAGCCTCGCCTTTCTAGTCCTTGGGTCTCTTGCTTTGTGATGGTCGCACCAGGATGCAGCTGCCTTAGCAGTTCCCTGCTTCAGCTTGCAAGATTGACTTCCTACAAGACATCCCCAAGGAGAAGCCACATGGACCTATCCCGATGCACCCCTGGGTGCTAGAGCAGCCATGTGGAGACCCCTGCTAGTGCTGAGATGCTTATTCGTTCACTGACTCAGCTTTCCTCCTGCAGTCGGCATCATTGCCTCTGTTTTGTGAGGTGGAGGACTTTGTGGACTGGTGTTGGGTTAATGGGTTAATGTTGGACTTGTGGGCTTGGGCAGCATTGGGTTGGGATGTTTTCATGATGCACACTTTCTTTACATAAAACTCTCTTATACATGAGTTTCTGTGGATTTGTTTCTATGAAGTACCTAGACACACTCATATGCGCATAAGAAAGAGCTTTATATCAGAGTAATTATATATTAAGAAAACATCCCAGCCCAGTCCAGATCAAGTCCATAAGTCCGATATTAGCCTCTATGTCAGATACCAGTCTATAAATTCCTCTTAAGACTCATGCAACACATGCAATGACACTGAATGCAGGAAGATCACAGGCCAGTGGGTAGAAAGTCTTGTGGATCCAGTGGCAGTAGAAGCATCTCAGCACTGACATGGGTCTCCACGTGGTTCTTCCAGCTCCACGGCTCTGGCTTTATCAGTGTGTCTCTATGTGGCTTGTCAACAAGAATGTAAAGCAGAGTGTGTCCTGCCACCAGGGAGGAAGACAGGAGTTCCCAGAATCCTCAAGAGAAGGCCATGCCCACACATAGCATTATTGGCTATGACCTGATTGACAGGCTCGACTCCACCCCTTTGCAAGTTGACAGGAGATTATATAACCTCCATACCTTGTTACAGAATACTGCTCACCGGCCTCATAGAGGGTTGTTCTGAGTCCCAAGTCAGATTGAGGAGCCTCTAGCTCACGCATGCTCTATAAATAGTGTAAATGGGATTGCCAAAGGGAAGAGGAACAGTGCTCTGGTTTAATGTCTAGGGGAACATGAGCCCACCAGGAGCACTGTCATTATGATTTGACTGATGTCTAACTTGTGCTGGGCCCTGGGAAGCATCTTGATAGATGTTATCAGTAGATATTGTCTGACAAGGGCACTCAGCAGATGAGAACGCTAAGCTTCATAGAGGCTCAGTGAAAAACCCAGCCTTGAACCTAGAACCCTATGGTTTCCAAGACCAAACACTTCTTCTATGGCACCAAGCTGATTCCCATTAAAGGCAAGTCAAGGTAGGGGTGGGTGTCAGTCTTAAGGTCTCTGGAGGACACTCCACAGGCTGCTATTTTATCATTCTCTCATCTAATAACCCCCTCAACCGACTACCATGGAGCCGATGCTGACTCAGTGATCCTATGTAGGGGTGTCTGAGATTACAACTTTTATGGAAGCAAACAGCCTCAGTTTTGCCCTAAGGAACAGCTGGCGGATTCGAACCAGCCCACCTGATGCCTAGCATGCCTCCTCCCAACTAATAATCTCACTGCCATCAAGTCAATTCTGCCTCCTGGGGACCCTACAGCATAGGGTAGAAGTGCCCCTGGGGTTTCCAAGGCTTCCACTCTTTACTGGCATAGAAAGCCCTGTCTTTCTCCCTCACGTCTAACAGGGCAACACACTTGGTCAAGCCTGGTCTTTCTTGGGGTTGGTTTTTAAAATCTTCTCATTGCAGCCAGGCTCTGCTCCTTACCCAGGGCGTCAGGGCTACTGCCCTGAAACAACAACAGTGTGGGCTTCCAGGAGAGCGCAGTGGAGGGCAAATCTGGACATCAGGCAGAACAAGGGAAGGAAGACACGGATTTGAGACACAACGTCACTGAGCGTTTCCCATGTGCCAGGCACTGTGTTTAACCCCCTGGGGATGAGGAAACCCCAGGTTCTGCTTGCTAGGAGACTGTAGATTGGTAAGGAAGACTGGATTCAAGGCTGATGGAGGTTCCTTCTGCCTAGGGATGGGTGGGAGGGATGGCAAGGACAAGCAGTGGGGAGGAGGATGTGTGCCGTGGACAGCGGACCCAGGCTCTATCCAGAGGACTGTGGAGGAGGAGGCAGCACACCTGGATCCCTTTCTGAATGTCTCTAGCTAAGCAGCCGCCACCCCACCCCCCTTCTTCCCCCCAGGCCTCGTTCTCAGTTTAAGTCAAATAACTTTGGTCTCCAGTTGCCTCCTGCCTGCCACGTTCCAACTCAATCATTCTTTGAAATTTGGAGCGATCGCTAAAATGCTTTTGCCCTGTAACAGGATTTTCACAGTCTCCGCAGCAGCGGCTCACGTCGCCCATCACCTGCTGCTGTAATCTGCACCGCTAAGCCCGTGCTGGAGGCAGGAAGCTTAACTTGCCTTGCTGATTCGAGCTTGCTCTTCCTGGCACCCATGCCATATTTCAGGAAGAGGAGCTAATCCTCTCCCCACCGCCCCCCACACAAAGGCATTTCAAAGGAAATACAAATGGCAACGGAAGTTGTGGGTCCTCCCTCCAGGGGCTGTGCAATGGCAGCGAGTTTGGTTTGTAGTTTATCAACATCTTAATGTCACACGTTACTCCTCCCAGGGCCCCAGCACCGGCACCCAGAAAGACTGGCTAGCATCCAAGAGTAGCCCGCGAAGTGTTTGTTGACTGAACGTCTGCTGGCACTTTGGGCTCAGCGCTGGGTCCCAGGCCCTGACCTCCAGCCTTAAACAGTTCATTCCATTTATTAACAGGGGAAAGCGGGATACCGATCCCATAGGTTGTAAATGGAAAGGCAAACTAGATTAAGGAGCAGTTGTAAACTTCCTGGAGGCAGAGACTTCCATACAAGCCTTCGTTTGTTCATTCCGAAAATATGGACTGGGTCTGACAGACGCCAGGTAGCTTTCTAGATATAGCTGGTGGTGGCACATAAGCCCCCCAGGCCCTGGGCTGGTGCTAGCTTCTAGACTGAGACTGGAAAAACAGATCCAGGCTTAACCTGAGAAATACATTTCCGGCAACTAAGCTACCCAGAAAAGTAATGTGCCCTTATGTGAGGTAGTAAGCACCCCATCACTGGAAGATTCTAAGCAGGGGCTGTCTGAGCATCTGCTGAGGATGCAGGAGTGTTCAAAATATCATGGAGACGGTGTCCATGACCTGCTTTGCTTATGTCTTCTGTGCACCCCAGTCCGCTTGTCCGTGCCAGCACCTGGGTTCCTTTGCCCGAGGGCATTCTCTGGTCCCCAGCGGCCATTGGACACACTGCATGTGCCATGGAATTAAGACGCATAAGAGCAACCAACCCTCGGGAGTCACCAGGTGATGCAGACGCTTAACTTCTGCTAAGCAAACGGGTGGAGGTTGAGTCTGCCTAGATGTGCTTCAGAAGAGAGGCCTGGTGAACTTCTTTTAAAAACACAGCCAGCCACTGAAGACCCTGTGGAGCACAGTGGTGCCCTGACTCACATGGGATTACCTAGAATCAAAATGAACTCCAGGCCAACTGGCAGGAGGGGCAGCCCCTGATCTCCCTCAGGACCAGGGGGAGGGTTTCATGGGGACCAGCAAACAGACCTGGACCTATTTAGGGTCTTTTTTCTCTTTTTCTCATAATTTTCTCTTCCCTTCTCTTTCTTCAACCGTAGGTTTTCTTAGTGTTTGGACTAGGACATCACGGATGGGTTGCCTAATTATATGGGTTGGACCATGGGAGGGAATCCCAGGGAGAAGGCAATGGTGTCAATGGCCACGGAAGGTAGAGGGGGAAGAAGGAGGTGGGGAGAAGGGTGTGATGAGTAGACGGCTCATGGACAAGGGAACAACCAGGGAAGCGGAACCAGCATGTAGGAGAGGGTAGAGATCCTGTGAGTATTAGAGCAACACCAAGCTAGTGGAGAGGAAGCACTAAGAGGTGGAAGAAGGGGGAGTGATGGCGGGGCAGGAGGAGGCAGAAGGAAACAGAGGCAAGCACTAGGAAGCAAAAGCATGGATAGGGAGATTAACAGAGGTGTGCACTTATGTAAGTACATTAATCCATAATAATAGTAATATTGGCCTATGTACATGTATTTATAAGACCATACACTGAGGCTGCACATGGGCCTTGGGCCTCGGTTTATATCTTCCCTCAATACAAGAATACGTTATTCTTAAAAAATGGCATTCTGTGATGCTCACCAGCACCCCGTCCACACACACACAATCACTGAAGACAAAATGGGTGCATAAGCAGATATGGTGAAGACAGAGGATTGTTCCCGGCTATTAAAAGATGTAGTGTCTGGGTTTTAAAGGCTTGAAATTAAACAAGAGGCCATACAACAGTGAAGCAACAAGCACACATGGAAGAAGCACACCAAGTGGTGTGATCATGAGGTGTCATGGAGACTGGGCAATGGACATCAGAAGACTCACAAGAAACAGTAAACAAACAAACAAAAATGCATTGGTGAGAATGGAGGGGGGTTGGAGCAGAGCCCCAAAGCCCATCTATGGACAATGGAACATCCCCCCACAGAGGGGTAGTAGGGAGGGGATGAGTCAATCAGGGTGCACTAATGGGTCATGCAATATACCTCTAATCCCTTGAGGCCTCCTCACCCCCACTATCATGACCCCAGTACCACTTTCCAATCTAGACTAGACAGGAGCATGTACATAGGTACAGGCAAGAGATAAAGCTCACAACACATGGAACCCAGGAACAGGAACGGGAACAGAGATACCAAAAGGGCAGGGGGAAGGGGGAGGAGAGATGGGAAGGGAGGGGGGCACCGATTGCAATGAATGGCACATAACCACACACTCCTCTCCAGGGGAAGAACAACAGACACCAGAGGGGAAGGGAGCTAGCAGTTGGTGTGAGATTTGAAAATAGTTAACAATCTACAATCTATCAAGGAGCCACGAGGGTTGGGGGTGGGGGAAAAGGAGCTGATCCCAAGAGCTCAGTGGAAAGTAAATGTCTAGAAAAGAATGATGGACTATATGTACAAATATGTCAGATACAATTGATGCATGGATTGTAACAAGAGTTGTAAAAGCCCCAAATAAAATTATTTTTAAAAAAAGAAAGAAAAGAAGCCTCCCTCGGCCAATGGCCAGCTGGAGGTGGTATATAAAAAAATGCCCCGTTCCCTCAACCCTGGTGGGCTCTCTCTGAGGCAAGGCTTTCCTAGGGTTCCCTGGCAGGATAAGATTCTGTTCCCCACAGGGCAACTTCCTGGAAACCAAACTCACTGTCATCGAGTCCCTGTGGACTCATAGCGACCCTGAAGGATGGGGGTGGGTTTGTTAATGGGAGTAGAAAGCCCTGTCATTCTCCCATGGAGCATCAAGTGGTTTCAAACCGCTCACCTTGTGGGTCACAGCCAACGTGCAACCACTGTATCACCGGGGCTCCTTTCAGGGCAACGTGCCTACTTACAAATCCTTCCTTGGGTTCCTTTTGCCAGGTCATCTGCATGTGAGGCTATTGAAAATGGCATGGCTTGGGTCTGGCACACCTGAATCCTCAAAGTAGCATCCTCTCATTACTGCCTCCATGAACATCGATTGTGGATCCAAGCAAAACAAAATTCTTGATCACATCCATCTTTTCTTCATTTATCCTGAGGTTACCTATTGGTCCAGTGGTGAGGATCTTGGTCTTCTTCACATTATGTTGTCGTCCATACCGAAGGCTACAATCCTTCATCAGCAAGTGCTTCAAAGCCTCCTCACTTTCAGTAAGCCATCTGCATATTTCAGATTGTTAATAACCCTTCCTCCAATCCTGATTCCACACTCTTCTTCATAGAATCCAGCCTCTGAGATTATTTGCTCAGCATTCGGATTGAATACCGATGGTGAGAGGATACGGTTCGGACACACACCTTTCCTGATTTTGAAGCATGGTTCCTTGTTTTGATCTTACAGTTGCTCTTTGATCCGGGTACAAGTTCTGCATGAGCTCAAGGAAGTGTTCGGGAACCATCGGTCTTCTCAAGGTGTTCCTTAGCTTGCTATGACCCACACAACACATACCTTTATTGGCATAGTCAATAAAACCCAAGTATATAGCCCCGCCTCCCCCCAGATGGCGCTCAATAAAGAACTTTCTGACTGCACCTCTGGAAAAGCAGTGGGCAGAGAGACCCCGGCAGACAGTCCTCTCA
>NW_022111363.1:5481650-5482691 GCF_000313985.2 Echinops telfairi
CCGCCTCCCCCCAGATGGCGCTCAATAAAGAACTTTCTGACTGCACCTCTGGAAAAGCAGTGGGCAGAGAGACCCCGGCAGACAGTCCTCTCATGTTTCTGGTATTCTCTGCTTTGAGCCAAGATGTCACATCAGCAATGAGATCCCTCGTTCCACGTTCTCTTCTGAATCCGGCCTGAACCTCTGGCAGCCTCCAGTCAATGGACTGCTACACGATTGTTGGATGATCTTCAGCAAAATTTTACTTCCCTGTGATATCAATGATATCATTCCCTAATTTTAGCTTTCTATTGGGGCATCTTTCTTTGGAATGGGTACAAATAGGGATGTCTTCCAGGCATTTGGCCAAATTTCCTGGTAGAGAGGAGTGGATCCTCCCAGTGCATCTTCAGCTTGTTGAAACATTTCCATTTGTACTCCAGCAATTCCTGGAGCACTTCCTATTTGGCTGATGCTTTCAGTGCAGCTTGAACTTCTTCCTTCAGCACCTTCGGTTCTTGCTCGTCTGCTACCTCTTGAAATGCCTGAGTGCTGACGCGTCTGTTTTTGAAATACAGGGCTCTGTGTATTCTTTCCATCTTCTTTTGATGCTTCCTGTATCATTTAAGATTTTGCACATAGAATCTTTCAATATTTCAGTTCAAAGCTTTAATTTTTTTATTGAGGGTTTTTTCCCCCCCAGTTTAAGATAGGCTGAGTGTGTTCTTCCCTTTCAGTTTTCTAACTATAGGCCTTTGCACATTTCTGTATAATATTCAGCTTAGTCTTTTCGAGCTACCCCTTGAGGTTTTTCGATTCAGTTTTTTACCTCATCATATCTTCCAGCCTGGGTTCACCAAATCCATCCCCCACAAAGCCTCTCTGCTCTCCACAGCGAAGAGTCGTGGACTGCAGGAAGCCAGTCTAGACGGGTTTTCTCTCTCACCTGGCCAGAGAAAGACCAGGGACTAGGACTGACCCAGCAGTGAGTAGGGTGGCTTATCTCCTACTGTACAGAGCCCAAGCACCGTAGGTGAGTACTTCTGGCTCGTGGCGGCCCTG
>NW_022111363.1:5482791-5515025 GCF_000313985.2 Echinops telfairi
ATGTGCTCAGCTGAGTCCACACAGAGACATTTAAGAATAAGGGCTTGGCAGTCTACTTCCAGAGTGTCCCCCCATTGCAAACCCTGATAGAGCATATCACACACACACACACACACCCCGGGTTGCCGTGGGCTGGTTACCAGCTCAGTAATACATGGCTTGTTGTGGCTGCTTCCTTTGTGGGTGGCCACGGCTCACTGGTGTGAGAGTAGGAAGCTTCAGATCATCGTGTGACAGCTTCAAGAGAGTGCGTGTGGTGGTGGTAGGGGCGGTGGGGGCCACTTTCAGAACTCCCTGGGAGGTTGGTCAAGGCTGTGGTCCGGCTGCCTAACAAACAGTGGGTCTTCCCTCTGTCCACTCTCGCTTTGGACCTTTCCTCCTGCAGGTGTGGATCCCATGGCTGCTCCTTCCTAAGTAGTCTGCAGGCTCAACTCCTCTCCAAAGTCTGCAACTGCGCACCAGCCCTCTCTGCTCAGCCAAGCCTAGAGAAGCAGTCCAGCCAAGCCCTGCTCCAGCCTGTACCGTCTTCTTTAAGGCAAATAATAACCACCTTTAAAAGTAAGTCAAGACCAGGCCCACCAGCTCCTACCCCTTTGATCTTGACCGGGCTTCTCCAGGGAGAGCTGTGAGTAGCCAGGGCGGGGGAGCAGGGCCCCACGCCACTCCTCCATGGCAAGATGCACTGGCCTTGTGTTTATGGCGATGCCCTGGGCACTGCCCACCCAGCACGGCGCGCTAGCGGCTTTCCGTGCTGTCCCTGGATGAAACTGTTGTGAGCCCCCAAGCAGTGCGGCAGCGCGGGATTGGAGGCGCCATCCAGCAGCTGGGACTGCGACGGGAGCTCGCTTTATTAGATCCCATTATAAATGGATGATTTGCCATCTCCGAAGATAAATGGGAAACTTAATGCAGAGGTATCCTGTCTGGAGAGTTATGGATGTTAGCTTTGTAGCTTTATGAAAGCGCTTTCTTATGGAAACCGAAATGACCAAGATGAGATTGAATTAGTATGTACTGGTATGAGCTTTTTCTCCCTCTATCCATCTTGATTTTTTTTTAAGGAAGAAAAAAAAGAAAGAAAGAAAAGATTTGCTTTCTGCGTGGAGCATTTCATAAAAATGCAAATCTCGAGTTTGGATTTGGTAATTAGCAGGGTTGCCTCCTGGTGCTAACAAGGCAGCTGCCCAGCTGTGCCTGCCTGCAGAGGTGGGGACAGACGCGCCCTCTGCTGGCTTCCCTCGTGGGTGGCCTGTGCCCTTTACCACACACCCCGCTTCCCATTTGGCTCTGGGCTCAGTGAGAGGTCGGGCTCCCTCACCTCTCCCTGTAGTAGAAGACAGATGGATTGGCGAACACTGCCACTCCTGCAGCCACCATCCTGAGGGGTGACATATCCCCATTCCTCGCAGCCTCCTCTCCCATTGCAGCCTTCCCCAGACGAACTTTAACCCAGGTCCTGGCCGGGTGGCCAGACGCTCTGCAGGCAAACAGATCCATTCGAGAAGTGCTTGAACTCTTCGGGTATCAAGTACAGGGCTTGACATAGGAGGCCCAGAGATTCTGCAGTCCCTGCTGTGCAGGAGGTCAGTCTCAGGGGTGGGGTGGGGGGGTGGGGTGATGCACACCAAGATCAGTTCCCAAAAGGTCGATTGCAAACTGGTGCTGCTCAATACAGCTTTCTCTCTTGACAGAGATGTTCTATGTCTGGGTAGTCCAAGATGGTAGCTACCAGACGGCTGTGGTCTCTGGGAAAGAAGTGGCCAACAGGCATCTGGAGATGGGAGTCTAAGGTCAGTTCTACAGCCAACCGTTCTGAGAGTGCAGTCAAATCACTTTGGTGCTTTGAACCTTCCTGTTTCAACTTCTATAGAATGGGATGATCAAGCCTCACTGCTGGACTACTGGAAGCAGGAGATCCAGGGTACGTCTGGCCCAACCTCCTCACTCCATGGAGGAGATGGCTGAGGCTGGGCCTGCCTTGACCTAACCTAACCTAGAATCAGGTTCCTAACCCCTCTTCTGCCCACCACCTCTCCACCACAGCGGGCTCCTTCCAGGGCTGCAGTGGGGCGCAGATGAGAATAGAGAAAGGAAGATCTTTAGGAAATTAAAACCTAGTCTCTTCTGGAACCATGGTGGCAAGTAAAACCTACCACAGCAAGGGTTCAAGACCACGTTTTGGGATCTGGTCCCGTTTGAAGTGCTAAAAGGGCTGAAGTAGAAGCGATCTTGCCCGTGGTCTCAGTCAACACCAACAGGTAATGTCCGCCCCCAAATCAGCAGGCTTGCAGAATTCTAGAAGTCCTGGGCAAAAGGAGGATGTGCCTTGAGGTAAATGGGGACTTGAAATTCCTGGGACTTTCAGGGCCTCAGGGCCTCTCAGATGCTTTGGGGATTAAAACTCTGGGTGACCAGGATTAAACAGTGAAAAGCTCTGGCCATGGGTGTGGAGGGCCAAGGCTAGACAGTTAGTCTGCTTCTTTCCTACTGCCTGTCAGTGAGATTGGCGCATCTCTGGAGAGGGAGTCCCGTGCTCCAAAATCTGGCCCTCTGTGGGGCATGCTGAACACAGGCCAAGCTTCCTCAAAGCCGACAGAGCAGCCTGGTTCACGTGGCCTGCTGGATCTGTGGGCCAAGGTGTTTTACAGAGGCGGAGATGCAGAAGGAAAGCCCCAAATGAAATAAGTGTGGACAACCCCTCACAGTGGACCGGCCCTCCTGGGAGTGGCGGTGGCATAGAGGCAGACTGAATAAAGCTGTGAGTACTGGCTGGGAGACCAGAGGGGCCAGGAGCAGTTCGTCTCAGGTGGAGTCCTTTAAAAATTTACAGCACCGGTTAGACAGTTTCCTTGTTATGGTAAGACACATTGGGCTTAGCCCAGATCCCAGTGGGCAGCATGGCTCCGAGCTCTGTTGAGTAGAAGGGCACAGGGTATAGCTGTGTACCCCCCAACACAGGCATGGGACGGTTTATCCTACAGCCCCCCCCCCTCTGGGAGGCCCCACCGCCCACTGGGATATCAGCAGCTCTGCCCAAGGCTTATAAACCCAAAGCTACTTCCATTTTTTTTAAAAAAACAATCATTTTTCCTACTGGTTCCTTTCTGTGGGCCTGGGGAGGGGAGATGTTGCTCCAGGTGAGATGTGTTTCTTCTCATCAGTGCGGCCTTCTTGATGCCCTACTGGGTGAGGTGGGGACCTGAGAGATGACACAAACCACTTCTCTCCTCACCTCCCTTTAACACATGAGACACTGAGGTCGCAAAGCAGGGAGTGAGTAGCACCAGGTCACACCGACAGCAGAAATGAAACTAGGGATTTGGCTTGATGGCACTGGGTAGCGATAACAGCAATGCTGCTGAGGACTTAAAGGGTTTATGCTGTTTACAGAGGTCTAAATAGATTCATGAGCATATATTTTTAGGTTTAGTATTAAGGTAGCAGATGGACATTGACCCTCCACTCAAGTACTCCCTCAATGCAAGAATACTTTGTTCTATTAAACTGGCATTCCATGATGCTCACCTTTCGGACACGATCACTGAAGACAATTGGGTGCATAAGCAAATGTGGTGAAGAAAGCTGATGGTGCCTGGCTATCAAAAGATATAGCGCCTGGAGTCTTAAAGGCTTGAAGGTAAACAAGCAGCCATCTATCTTGGAAGCAACAAAGCCCACATGGAAGGAGCACACCAGCCTGTGTGATCACGAGGTGTCGAAGGGATGAGGTATCAGGCATCAAAGAACAAAAAATCATATCATTGTGAATGTGGGAGAGTGCAGAGTGGGGACCCAAAGCTCATCTGTAGGCAACTGGACATCCCCTTACTGAAGGGTCATGGGGAGGAGATGAGCCAGTCAGGGTGCAGTGTAGCAACAATGAAACATATAACTTTCTTCTAGTTCCTAAATGCTTCCTCACCCCCCCCCCACCCAGTATCATGATCCCAATTATACCTTACAAATCTGGCTAGACCAGAGTATATACACTGGCACAGATAGGAACTAGAAACACAGGGAATCCAGAAGAGATGACTCATTCAGGACCAGTGGTGAGAGTGGTGATACTGGGAGGGTGGAAGGAGGGTGGGGTAGAAAGGGGGAACCGATTACAGGGATCTACATATAACCTCCTCCCTGGGGGATGGACAACAGAAAAGTGGGTGAAGGGAGATATTGGACAGTGTAAGATATGACAAAATAATAATTTATAAATTATCAAGGGTTCTTGAGGGAGCGGGGAGGGGGGAGGGAGGGAGAAAAATGAGGAGCTGATGCCAGGGGCTTACATGGACAGCAAATGTTTTGAGAATGATGAGGGTAATGAATGTACAAATGTGCTTTATACAATTGATGTATGTGTGGATTGTGATAAGAGTTGTATGAGCCCCAGTAAAATGATTTTTAAAAAAAGGTTTATGCTGATTGAGGGACTGGAAGTTTGGAGGCTCAAATCTACCCAGAGGCTTTATAGAAGACTGGCCTGATGAACTGTTTCTGTAAATATTCCAAACCAAACTCACTGCCCTTGGGTCCTTTCCGACTCAGAGTGACCTTATAGAACAGGGTCGGACTGCCCCTGTGGGTTTCTAAGGGAGTAGAAAGCCTCCTCGTTCTCCCCAAACCAGCAGACGGCCTGATTTTGTGAGAAGCAGCTCCGTGTGTCACCCCTTATGGCACCACGGCTCCTTTGAGCAAAGATTACAGCCAAGGAAAGAACCCCTATGGGGCAGTACTGCTCTGTAACACATGGGGTCACATGGGTGGGAATCGACTCAGTAGCAGTGAGTTTGGTTTTATGTGGCTGGGGGGCGTCTCTGGGTGATACCAATGGTTCACATTCTTGGCTGTTCACCCAAAGGGTGAGGTCCGAGTGTACCCAGAGGAGTCCTGAGTTCCAGTTTCCAGGAGGAATATAAAAGCTGGGTTGAAGATCCAGCCTGTGTGATCTGAACCTGGACACTCAGTCCGTGAGCACAGTTCTAGTCTGACACCCATGATGCCACCGGGATTCAGAAGCAACCAGCAACTAGCAAGGGGCATGCTGCTTATGGCCCTTCAAGAGTCCTGGCCAATAGCAGGCGGAGTGTGTGTAAGGCTGGCACAGCTCCTACCTGGGACATGAGCTACAGGAGATGCACATGGGCAAGATAGTAGGGCCAAGTTCAAAGGCTGCGGGGTAGTTGAAGGTAAGGCAGGAGAATGAGAATGGGCTGCTTTGGGTTTGAATGGACTGGGGACTGTTTCTCCGGCTGTGTGTAGAGGACCAAGACTATAGTTAGTCTCCTTCATTCCTACCACCAGTAAGTAAGATTGGTGCAGCTCTGGAAACAGAGCCCCAACCCCCAAAGTTTGGCCCTCTGGGACATGCTGAACACAGGCCACATTTTCCTTAAGGCTGACATAACAGCATGGCTAACCTAGCCTGCTCTCCTAGGGCAGCTCCCATCATGCAATGGGATAAGGCATGGAAAGCACTGAGCACAATGTCAGAGACACTTTCCGAGCTGGGTTTAGCTCTGTTACACTCTCTTCACTCCCAGTGAAGCCCCTGCCCTTGCCTTGACACCAGCTCCTTGTACTTCGCCCATGACAATGCCCTCTGTTCTTTCAGAGCAGACCAGGTAGTACAGGACCATCACCACTGGTAGTTGAAATGGTGATCTTGGACACGTCATTTCTGCTCCCAGGATCTCATCTCACATGATGAGATGGTTCTAAGCCAGAGCACCCAGCAGGTGAGTTTCCGGGCCTCCGTGTCAGGAAGCTGGGGCCCTCTGGGTGCTGGATGGTTTGGGAGAACTCCCGGTCAAGCCTCTTTCAGTCCACACTGTTGTGTGGGAAGAGACATTCTGAGCGAAGCGTGTATGGTTTATTCTAGTGCTCAGAACCAAAATTGCCATTCTCTCTCTGTGCGCCATGAAGGAAGAAAAAAGTTGGAAAGCCCTGTAAGTCACCGCTAAGGTCTCCCCACTAGAATCACATGGCTGCTATTTCTGTGAAGGAGGTCTGGTGGCGCAATGGTTAAGCACTCCGCTGCTAATAGAAAGGTCGGTGGTTCAAACCCTCCAGGAGTGGGGTGAGAGAACGCCGGGGCAGGCAGTCTGCTGTTCAGTGAAGTTTTGCGGCCTCTGAAACCCGATGGGGCAGATTTGCTATGTCTTACAGGGTCACCATCAGCCAACATCAATTCAAAAGCACACAGCAGCAACAATATTCAAGGAACCAACTCTTCGCTTCGAACTTTCCTCTGCAAGACCCCCACCCCTACAACACCGTTTGATGATAACCCATAGTCATGGCCTTCTGAGCATTAATGAGTAGCACGAGGCAGGAATTAATTAACTTGTGCTTCTTAAGATGCAGCCTATAAGTTGTTTGCTATAGCAACCACAGCAAGCACTACGACTTCAGTCATTTGTTGTGCGTGTAGGTTTCAGACACCTTGCCATGTGTCCCTCCGGTGTGTCCCCTGAGAGTTCTTGGTGATACACAGGCCCTGTTATGTGTGTGCTTATGGGACACCTCGGGTTAGACCCTTTAAAACCTCGGAACAAAGGAATGTGAGGCCATCAGGATGGGAGTCAGGATTTGGAACTGAGTCTGTATGGTCTGAAACAGCCCATGCTCTTCACCTGCTGATCATCGTGTCTTCTCTGGGTGTCCTTCCTTCCAATCACACTGTGGATTCGGAGGACGAAGTGCTGTGTTTTCTGCCTCCTGTCCATCTAACCACCATTCAGGATGATGCTCAATGGTTAAGCGCTCAGTGATGATGGATGGCTTGCATGTCAAAAGCTTTGTTGTAAATCGAATGTGAGAGACAGAAGAGTCTTCCTCAGATCATTGATGGGAGACATAATTGACCTGTAGCTGGCGAGGGTGTAGGAAATGAACCCTTATTTGGCAAAGTAAGTCCCGGGTAGTCTGACCTCTTAGAAAAAGAGAAGCTACTCCCTACAAGGGTCCAGAACCAGAAAGTTCTCGAATCTGTCCCTCAAGACAGATACCCAGGGGATGAGAAGTGGCCCCAAAGCCTCCTCACAGCTCTGGCCCCACAGCCCTGATCTGACCTTTTCAGAGGGGTGGGGGAAGAAGAGCCAAAGAGAGACTGGCATCTAGGGAGTTTCCTAGGCATCTAGGGTGTTTCCTAGTAGCCCAGAATGTGGTGCAAACAACCGTGTCCCAGGACTGCATTCTGAGTTCCTCTCCGGTACTCTTTTCCTGAATCACCACCTCCATGTAGGTTGTAGAGCCCTGCTCACATGGCCTGCCTAGTGCACAGCTTTCTAGGTAGGCCTTGTGAAGGGTTCAGATGTGGGCACCTGGGGAGTTGTCTGTACACGATCCAGAGAAGCCTCTACCTTGCTCTTTCCCCACCCGACTAACCAAACCACACACATACACACTACATGGATAAAGATCTGGCAATCCTAAAGTTGACGCTCTGCACCCACACTGACTAGTTTGTACTCTTGAACAAATCCTCTAGCATTCATCCGAGAACTATTGACTGGCCACCTACCACATACTAGGTACTGTCCTAGGTCATGGTCGGGGGTGTGGAACAGGGCTGACAGGGAGGGGGGGGTGACACAAGGAAGGTTTCTTTGAGTTGAAACCTGAATGCTGTTGAAGGGATCATCTGGAGGAAGAACAGAGGGAACAGATTGTGCAGAGGTCCTGAGGCACAGTGAAGTGGGATGTGCTTGATGGGTTGCTGCTACAGGGAAACCTGTGGGAGCCGGCACTCTATGAGAGCACCTTGCTTCTCCAGGACTCATAAGGGTTTTACCTTTGACAGGGCATCAACCAACATACGAACTCACGGATATCAAGCTGATGCCAACTCTACCCTCTAGGACAGGGTAGAACTGCCGATGTGAGTTTCTGAGATTGCAACTCTTTACCGGAGTAGAGAGCCCTCTTTCCTCCAGCGGTAGTTTCTAACTTCTGACTTTGGGGACTGCAGGCCAGTTCGTAAGCACTCCACCACCAGGGCTCTTCTGACAAGGTGCCAAGCCCCCAAACAAAACAGACTCACTGCCATCAGGTCTATGCCGACTGCTAGTGACCCAATAGGACAGGAGAGAATTGGCCCTGTGAACTTCCAAGACTAACTGTTAAGAGAGTAGAAAGAAAGCCTGGTCTTTCTCCATCAGAGCCACTGATAGGTTCAAACCGCTGACGTTGTGGTTAGCAGCCCAGGGCTCCTCTGAGAAGGAAAAGCCTTAGCATTTTCCTATTAGTAGGGATATTTGAGTCTTCTTTCTCTGACATGCTTCCGTATCACACGGGTTCTGGCTGTCTTCCTGTGCACAGCGAGTGAAGTGAAGCCAGGGGGCACTGCGGATGAGACATTGGATTGCTAACTGCAAGGTCAGGGGTTCAAACCCATTAGCTGCTCGGTTGGAGAAAGATGAGGTTGTCCATCCTTGTAAAGAGTTACAGCCTCAGAAACACGATGCCTGGCTGTTAGAAGGTAGAACAGACTTGTTGGCAGTGTTTCTTTGTGGCTTGCTTGTGGCGGTGTTTGATAGAATGAAAGGAGGGTCCCTTGTTAAGTGGCCACTGGCAATGGTCCAGGCCAGGTGGTGATAATGGGTGAGACGGGTTAGATCAGCTCTCTGAATCCAGACTCCTCAATTCAAAATGAAGCTAGCCGTATCTCCTACCTGACAGCGTGGTGGTGGCATGCCACAAAGGGGCACTGTTAGGATGAACAGAATGAGTAAAAATCATCAGTTGGGCCAGGGCCGGAGCCCTACATGCAGCAAGGCATGCTCAGGGGATTGAACCTTTGGTTCATCTGAGATGTTTCCATCCAGCATCCCCACGGCTGCTTCCAGGACATCCAGGACCAGGTACCACTGTCCTTTCTCCCCTCCTGGGCCCTATCTGGGATTCTCAGTGATGGGCATCACTAGGTGATCAAACAAAGACTGAACTGGTCACCCTTCAGGAACAGATACTAGGGGGCCTCTGGGGAGAGGGCCCAGTCTCCTCTGTGTTATGAAAGCGAAGGGCCTAGGCTCCAGGCGTTGCTGGAATAGACCTGGGGAAATGTCTCGGCTCATCTAAGCCAGGGACTGGAGAAAGGTGCATGTGCAAGCGGGCAGAGAAAGTAAACCAGGATAAAGACCAACCCAAGGTAGGCATGTGGGGTCAACTGAGGAAGGGAGGAGGGAGGAGGGACTTTTCACTGAGATGACAGCGGCTGAAGCTAGTAAGAGGGGTTTGGTTGGAGACTCACCATTTTGCAGGCAGTAACCAAATCCCACAGCACATTTCCATGGAATGAACCGGATCTTCTCCCATGGAGAAATCCTCGCTCTTCCAAGAGGTGTAAAGGTGAGCCCACCGACGATCTGATGCCCTCCAGGGAAATCTCCAACTAGTCCAGTCACCTGCAAGGGCGGGGAAGGAAAATCGTGTGAGCTCTTCAGTCCGCAGGTCCCACGGGGCTTTTGCCTTGCTCCAGACCAACCCTGGTACACACATATATCTTAAAGAGGAAAAGAAAGAGAGAGAAAAGCTATTTTATTTCATTGCCAAACTATCCACTTTAAATACCCTTTTTATTACAGTATCTGCATAGTAATACTAATAATAGATCTTGTTGGCAGCTCTAATGAGGCTGGAGAATATAAGGTTTCCAATAAAGTTAATTGTTGCCTTTAATATTCTCACACATTTATACATGGTAAATCTTTAAAGGAGAAAAAACACTCCATTTCATCCCTGTTAAACAGGCAGTCCTGGACTAGATGGAGACAGAGCACCGTCCTTCTGTGGGCTGGGAGCTGGACTCACACAGAACTTGGGACACCCTGGAAACTCAGGTTGCCTTTGCCAAGTTCGAGCTTTGTGGGGCAGCCAAACGACTTAAACTCTCTTCGCCTCAGTTTCGTTATCTGTAAGTTGGGATTAATGGCAAGTGCATCGAAAGCTTGATCTAGCGCTTGGCTCATGATCAATGTTCTATTTACAAATGATAGTTTTTATGATCATTTCATACTAGCAAATATGATTATTATTTTATTCACTTACTATGTATACCATTCATGGAAACATAAACCCGTGGATTATACCATCACTGCATTTTAACTTCACAGTTAGCTGAAAGATCTCTTTGCTAATCACTTGTTTCAAGGCTACACAGAGGTAAGGGGATAGAACATGATTAGAATCCTGGATCCTGGGTGCCCTGCAACTTCTAGTGGTCCCCAGGTCTCTGGATGGCACAAGTAATGATTTGCGCACAACTACTGCTGTAAAGCTTGGTACTTTGAACCCAGCCAGTGGTGGCACAGAAGAAAGCCCTGGAAAACTGCTCCCAAAGACTCCAGCCAAGAAAACTTGACGCAGCAATTCTACTCTAACACAGACTCAACACGGGTTGTAATTGACTCAATGGCAACAGATTTTTTTTCCTTTCAACTTCCTATTATTGATCTCTGGTGATATTGTTTATATGGAAATGCATAAAATTCATGTGACTTATTTATACGGACACGGATCTCCATGTATATCTGCATACTTTTACCCCATCTAAAGTAAGTCTGGGGCTTTAGTCTACCTTCTGCCCAATGTTTCACCAGACTCCTATCTACTCCTGGGCCTGGCCCCTCTTTCTCAGATGCAGATTTGAGGGGTGGAAGGGTCCTTGGTGGTGCCGTGGTTAAGCTCTCGGGTGGAGGCCAAAAGGTGGGAGGTTGGAACCCATGAGCTATTCTGTGGGACAGAGAGATGTGGTGGTCTGTGTCCATGCAGGTGACAACCGTGGAAACCCTGGGGTGGATCTACTACATCCTCTTGGGTTGCTAGGAGTCGAGGATGTTGCTAGGACCAACTGAGCAACATCAGGTTTTACTGAAGTGAGGGCCATCTCTTCAGTCCTGGGACAGACCCTCCTGTGTCCGATGCAACCTTTCCCAGCATTATAATTTGTCTTTCCATTTTCTTTTCCTTGAAGAAAATGCCCCTATCCTTACAGTCACAGAACAAAGGCAAACTTTTGTTTCCCGTCCATTTTTGGACAGTTTCATCACATTGCTGACATTTACAATGGCTTTCTCTCAGAGAATGACTGAGAGCCATTTACCCCAATCTCGTCCCCACACCCACACGCCATGCTCCAGGAAAGGACTCATTGCACATGCCCCTGGTTCGGGACAGCTCCATTTCAGCTTGTGTTTCAGCAGATGGATCACAAACAATGCCACCCCCACCTCGCGACCTTCCCCACCCAGCCAGGGTTCTCCCGTACATAGCAACGCCTCTCCCGCTGGCAAGTGGTAAGAAATACTATGTGACAGCATGGTCTCCATGGCAACCCTCATTTCCAGTTAAACAACTGGGCACTGATGAAAGGAGCCTCTTTTGCTTTGGTTAAAGGGTTTGCTGGGAAGGGGGCGGGGCACGTTCCTTTCTTCGTTGCTCTTCTTCTGTCTTGGACCCCGCTGGCTGTCTCCAGTTGAGGGATGACGGGCGGCGCTGATGGACCCGTCTGTCCCCAGGTGCTAGAGAGCTGGGACACTGTTTCCAGGCTGGATCATCCACTCGACAATGGGGGCGCTCAGGATGAAGGCTCAGGTCTGAGAGCAGAGGATTTGCCTTAATAGCTCGAAGCCAAGGCATTCCTCTAGAGCCTTCCTCCGGCCCCGGACCCCTGTCCTTCCAGTGCAAGGACCTGTTGGGGGAAGAGATGGGCTGGTGGAGGTCCCTGTGTCCCAACAGGTGGTTGGGTAATTAAGTGAGCTTTATGCACACAACACTGTTTTGCCCGATGTAATTGCAGTTTCCATATAAATAATTCACGGGAAATTATTAGAGTGAGGACATCGCCCGCCTCCTCATAATTTGCTTAACTGAAATAGGCTCTTTCATCATCTGCGTTGATTTGCCTTAAGACCATGCACTCAGCATCCTTCATAGGCCTGCTCCTTGGAAAATGAGAATGCAGAATTTAATTAAGTTATGCAAATCGGGCATCCCCTGCCTGGGGAGAGGCCGGGTGTGTGCCCACATGGCTGTGGGGTGGTACAGGGACAGGGAGGAGGGGCCAGAGGCACCCAGATGGGGGGCTGTTGTTTGGGGTGATGCAAAGAGGGTTCCCCAAGAGAAAGAACAGCGCAGTAAGATGGAGCCTGTAAGCTGGACCTCAGTGGGTCGGGAGGAGCAGCATGGGAACCTTGAGATCTGCTGCCTTACCTCTGCTATGGATTTGCTGTGGAATTCCGGCTGAGGGAATCATTAAACCTCAGCTTTCTTCTCTGCAGAAGGAGTACAATAAAGGCTCTTATGTTGTAGGGTTGGGGTGTGGAATAAAGGAAAAGATTTGTGTGGCAGTTGTAACTATTACTCAGCTTGTCACACCGTGGTGGTTTGCATGTCCCCATAATCCTGGCTATGCCACTGCCATTAGTATTTCAAATACCAGCAATGCTGCTCAGTGTGGACAGGCTGCAGTGGAGCTTCCAGACTAACACCGATTAGGAAATGTGCTGGTTAAAGTTGTGTGTCAACTTGGCACGCTCAAGATTCTCACTGGTTGGGCCACTGTGTGATTTGGCCGTTATGTAATGAGGGAGTTTCTTAGGGGTTCTGATCTGCTTCCAACATAGGAGAGGGCTTCAAAATGTTCTTGTAAATGTTCTAGTATATTTCCATTCAGTCTTCCCGGGAACTTTCTGAAGCCCCCTTGTCGATGGGTGTTCTGGCAAAGCTCTCTGGCTTTTTCCTCAATCTGGATCCCCCATCTGACTCATCAACATCTGTCCTCTGGTTCTTTAGACTGGCGCTAGCAGCTTGACATATTGCTTGCTGATCTTGGGATTTGTTAATTTCCCCATCCTCCGAGCCAGCAGCCTGACTTCTTACGCAGACAAGATCACACACCACGCTTACGATCACACTTCCTAATTTTTAACTAGTCTGGAAACTCCCCGGCAGCCTTTCCACCATGGGAAATCCTGCTGGCCTTGAAAATACATCTGCCGGACACAGAGATCTGGGGATTTACTAGTGTCTACATCTGTGTGAATGATTTCCTTGACATGAATTTTTGTGTCTTTCTGTCCCATACATAAGCATCCCTGATTTAGCTTCTCTAGAGAATCCAATCTAGGGCAGGAAGAACGGCTTAGTGATCTAGTTTCCAAAATGACCCCATGAAAACATATAGCTCGCAGTAGATCATTGTCTGGCTCCTTTGGTTTGGACTTGTCATCTCAAAGAGGAAAGTTCGCTGTCATTGAGCTGATTCCAGTGCTTGGCAACTCTTTAGGACACAGTAGAACGACCCCAATGGGTTTCTAAGGCTATACATCTTTAAGGCAGCAGAAAGCCTCTTCTTCCTCCTGTGGACCAATTGGTAGGTTCAAATTACTGACCTTTGGTTAGCAGCCCAATGTGTAACTCCCTATGCCACCAGGACTTCTGAGACATGTTAACAGGAGGGATCAATCACTGGAGGATTAGATGCCAAAAGCCATCAGAGGGATTAGCACAATAACTGCAGTGATGAGCATGCTCCTGAGGATGATGCAGAACCAGGCAGCTTCTTGTTGCATAAAAGGTTGCCATAATTTGAAGTTGACTAGATAGCAGTTATCTATCATGTATCTATCTATCTATCTATCTATCTATCTATCTATCTATCTATCTATCTATCTCTACAAGGGGGTACTCTCCAAAAACTGAAAAATGCTCCACTGGGAGGAGCTTTTACAGTACACATTTTTCCCCACTTGGCAAGCATCCAGCAACTCACTCTGAGTTAGTGCACCCAGTGGCGTCACCTGGGAAGGTTCTCTCTGGTCACAGTGAATTTTTTCATAAAAGCAGTTTTAGTCAAACCTCGTTTTTTGTAATGGCCAATTAAGAAAACAGCATACAGCTGTGAAATTTTGTTTCCTGTTTGGGAAAAGTGCTGCAGAAATTGTTGTGATGTTGAACACAGCTTACAAGGACAATGTTTTGGGAAAAACTGAAGTTTACGAGTGGTTTTCTTGTTTCATAAAAGGTGACGTGTTGATTGATGACAAACTTCATTCTGGATGTGTATCAACTTCCCAAGTGGACAAAAATGTTGACTTGCCACGCATTTGCAGTTCATTCCACCAGGTCAGATTGTTAATCAAGCTTTCTATTTAGAGGTTCTGAAAAGATTGCTTAACAGTGTGCCACCAAAAAAAAAGACCTGATTTGTGGCAGACGGGGGACTGGTTTTGCCACCACAATAATGCACTTGCTCACACAGCCATCCCAGTACGCCAGTTTTGGGCAAAAAACAGCATTCCTCTCTTGCCCCATGTACCTTACTCACCTGACTTGGCTCCGTGCAACTTCCTTTTGTTTCTGCAAATGAAGGAGAACATGAAAGGACAGTGATTTGATGTGGTAGAAAAGGTGAAGAAAAAAACCAAGGTGCTGTCAACCATCCAAACAGATGAATTTGAAAAATGTTTCTAAGAGTGGAGTCACAGGTTTGACAAATGTATTAAGTGTAATGGAGAGTATTTTGAAGGTGATGCGATTTTGTTAAAAAAAAAATGTAGGTACATAGCTTTGAAAAAAAATTCTGGTTTTTTTTGGTGTGTATCCCCTTGTATTATTATTACTGTCATTATCTCTAATTCCTTTACTATTTTTTCTAAATGTATTGGTATATCAATGTGTGAATTCCATTTTTCTTAATGATAACACCTAGATGAGTTCATTCTGTACTGCTGCCAGCTGCCTCCCCCACTCAAAAAAAATCCACTGACATCGAGTCACGTCCGATTCATGGTGATCCTATAGGGCAGAGCAGAACTGCCCAACTCTGTCCTGCCAGAAGGAAGGCTTACTCTTGGACTTCCTCCATGAATTCTCCCATACATTTCTGGAAGGACTGGCCAACATAGAGGAACTAGCTGACATTTTGGCACCAGAGAGCTCAAAGTTCAAATCTTACTGCTACCATTTATGTCCAATTTGGCCTTATGCAAGTCACTTTACCTTTCCTCATTCCTTATGTGGGGCTAGCAACAGTAGCATTGCCTCTCTTGGGGCTTATGAAGATTAGCAGAGAAATCTGCACACAGGTTTGCTTAACAAATGGCTCTTCCGGGCTGGGACCACCCTGAGGCACTCTTTCTCTCATGTTTTCTTCTCTCTTCCTGTCAAAAGACCAACGGGTCCAATAAACTCAACTGCTCTTAGGTATAAATGACTAATGAGTTTAAAAGTTCTATTCTTTCAGAGGAGATTGTTATTTTTCCCCCCGAGGGACTAAAACATGTAGGTTCTTTATCTTTTTTTTTTAAATAACAAAACCTTGGTGTTGTACTGGTGACAGTCCATGAACTTGCAGTAACACAGAACAAACTCAAACTCACTGCCATCGAGTCACTTCCAACTCATGGTGACCCTTTAAGACAGGGTAGAACTGCTCTTGTGGTTTTCTGAGACAGTAACTCTTTACAGGAGTAGAAAGTCTCCATTTTCTTTCATGGAAAGGTTGGAGCTTTGAACAACTGACCCTGCCATTGGCAGCCCAGTGTGTAACCACTATGCCACCAGAGTTGCGGGAATCTACAATCTACACTGAAAGGGGATGGCCTTCTTACAAGGGAATCATGGGTCTGGAAATCTACCCTAATATATGTGAACTCCCGGCACCCCTCTTGTTCAGACTCAAGCTTTATCATGAAGCCAGCAGCTCCATTCATTCAGCAAATAATTAAGTGCCTGTTAATGTACACAGCTGTGAACTGAAAGCCTGGCTTCACCCACAGCCACTGTAGAAGGAAGGCCTGGCAATCCACTTCTGCAAAATCAGCTCTAGAAAGATGTATGGGGCACAGCTCTATTCTGACACATAGAGAGCCGTCCTGAGTTGGAATTAACTTGACAGGCCCTGCTAAATGCCAATTGCTGGGGATTGGATTTACAGTGAGGAGGAAAACAGATGCACAGTCCCTTCCTCAATCGAACTTATAAGCTAGTGGGAGTGACAAATAAGTGACAAATAGTAGCACTTTTAAATAGACAGGTACACACTCAATCAGGATTGGAAAGGGAAAGAACAGGGAGGGATGAGGGAGAATAGCAGGGGACTAAGTGTACATGGGGCTGGGTAGCTGGGGAATAGAGGGTGTCTCTGAGGCAGTGACCCTTGAAGCAAGAGCAGAAGGACAGTGGATGTTAACTAAGTGACAGATCAGAGGAAGACCATTAGTGGCAGGGAAAAGCAGATGTTCAAAAACTCCAAGCCAAAGGACACCTGCTACCATGCAGACAATTCTGACCCATAGCCCCTCGGATTAGAGCTTCTGAGATTATAGATCCTTACGGGGCAAACAGCCTCATCTTTCTCCCACAGAGTGAGTAAATGGGTCGGAACCACTGACCTTGTGATTAGTAGCCAAGGCCCAACTCATAGCACCACCAGGCCTCCTTGTTCAAAGACCCAGAGACAGGAAAAGGACGAGTGCCTTTGCAGGACAATGAGCAGATGCATGTGGCCACAGCACCTAAGGATGGACAGGGGTCAGGAGTGGGGCTCTGGGAAGTCCCTTAGGACAGGAACGGCAGTGCCTGGGTTCCTGACAAATTCACAGATAGGCCCTACAAGACCCAGGCCTGTGTGAAAAAGAAGCCCACCCCACATTGGAGGAAGAAAGAAAGGAGGCTGCTAGCAGGAGGGGCTGGGGAGGCCATAGACTGTCAGAAAAGTCCATTTGGTTCTGGTTGTGCAAATCGCTCCTTATGAAATTAACCACTCTGTGCCAGGGTGTCCTGGATCCTGCACTGGGGGCATGCTGTCTAAATCTTCTTGGATCCTCCAGCCCCACTTTCCCCCTTCTCTGCCCTGCTCTGTGTTCCAGGGCTGATCAGAATGGATTGGATCAATGGTCCCTTCTCCTCTGGGTTGACTGATGGCAGGTACTAGAATGGAGATTGGAAGGCAGGAGGAGAGTGAGGCTAACTAAGCCTCACCATGGTTGGTCTGCATGCCTTTCCCATCGTGCACAGCTCCAGTCTCACACCCTCTCCAACAGCTGCTGAGTCTAGGCTCCTGTATGCTCCCGCTTGGTTCCTTGAGTCTAAGACTGGCCATGAGTCCTATTAGCAATAGCAGGGAGTCCTTGCCACCCTGGATGCTGCTCCCTACCTTGTCCCTTTCTCTTAGCCTACATCTTTGTCACCAGTGCCCTCAGTGAGTGTGCCACCTGGTGCCTAACTAGGAAGGGGATTGCCGTAGCATCGTTTTGGCCCAACTCCCCTGGCTATTGTGAGACACCAGTGAGCCAGGGTCCCTACAACTACTCCATAAACTGCAAAGGGCTGGATACAGGTGGGATGTGATAGTTGCTGCATTTCTGTTCTACTGAGGGGCTAAGTCTCCTATTTATTCTCTGGGGTGAGGTTCAGGAACATGTTGCTCAAGTGTGTGACTTTGGGTCCCAGGAGTAAGCTAAAGACTTCTGGGGACTGTTTGCTAATAGACCAGTTAGTGAAGGGCCAGCTCAAGCCATGGGGTATTAGTCTGGGCACATTAGAGAAACAAATCCACAGAAACTCATATGTCTAAGAGAGAGTTTTATATAAAGGGTAAGTGCACATCAAGAAAACATCCCAACCCAGTACTGCCCAAGCCCACAAGTCCAATATTAACCCAGACATCCTACACCAATCCACAAAGCTCTCCTCCATCTCACAAAACACACACCATGACACTGACTGCAGGAGGAAAGCCGAGTCAGTGAACATGTAAGCATCTCAGTGCTGGCAGGGGTCTCCACACAGCTGCTCCAGCACCCAGGGCGGCATCAGGGTAGGTCCATGTAGCTTCTCCTCAGGGATGTCTTGCAGGAAGTGAGCTTTGCCCACTGAAGCAGGGAATTGGCTAAGGCAACTGCACCCTGGTCTGACCATCAGAAAGCAAGAGATCCGAGAACTAGAAAGGTGAGGCTTACCAAGCCATTTATCCCTCTGCCTTTCTACTAACCCCACATGTGCTTATCCACCAGGTTGGCACAATAAACTTTAATTATCTCACCTGGTCACCAGCAACAGACCTCCTCTGGTGGTCTCATTTGTAGCAGGCTGCAGAGAGGTCAGGAACATTGAAACAGAAGCCAGCAGGTCCAGTGCCCCCAGTTCCTACCCAGGTAACCTTTGTCAGTGCCTACCTAACCTCTCTGAACCTCGGTGACCACCGCACCTCTATGTAATTCCCAAGGTTGTCAGCTAAGATCTTGACCTGGCGCTTGGCACAGTGTCAACCTTCCAGAAATATTCATTGTTATCACTTTTCCAGGAACCAGCTGAGTGGCAGTTGACCTTAAGCAAGTCTCTTCACTTTCCAGGGCCTCAATTCTCTTTTGGGGTGCACTATGGCTGGTGTAATGATCATAGTTTTCTGTTATTACTTGAGGTAGTTTATTGTGCCAACCTGGCCGATAAACCATGTGGGATTAATTGAAGGGCAGCGAGATAAATGGCTGGGCAAGCCTCGTTTTTCTTGTCTCTTGCTCTCTGATCATCGGACCAGTGTGCGGCTGCCTTGCTTGTTCTTTGCCTCAATTTGTAAGCTACACTACCTGTGGGACACCTAACCCATGGACTGTGTCACGTAATTTGAGGTTCCTTCAAGACCTGCTTCACCACACCATTGGAATTTGAGCTGGGGACTGTCGGACCCTGTCATCAGGCTGACTGGGGGTGACCTGCCTTGCTGTTTGCTGCCTGTGCCCAGATAGCCTGAATTGCTCTACAGAGGACTACCCGGCGGCCCTCAAGACTTGAAGGACTGCCAGTGTCTCACAACTGTCTCATGGGAGTGAGTTGCACTGAGCCATTTGTACTGCTTTATAATTTAATGAACTGTTTATTTCTTATGTTATACATCTATCTATCTGTATAAATAAATATATATTTATAATTATTATCATTCTGGTTTTGTTTCTTTAGAGAACCCTGTCTAACACATTACTGGACAGCATTCTACAACCAGAGGGATCCAACAACGGACATGGACTATCTCACTGTATTGGCGGGTAAAGACTCTGGGCATAGCTGAATGGGGCCCTCAGTTCAGGCCAGTCAAGCAATTGGCCAGGGTGTGTCCTTATTTGGACTCAGGGTCCTCTTCTGAGCTCATCCAGGTTGTTGTCAGAACCAACTTCCCTGTGGCCAGAAGCCTGAGACCCTCTCCTTGGATTCTCCACATGGTCATTTGCCCCGCTGCAGGTAGGAGGGTGTCCCTCTTTTCAAGAAGGGTCCAGTTCCTCTTTCAGGGTCTTTCAGTAGATTAAGTCCCGCCCACCACTTGCTGGTCAGTTTGTCATACTGCAGTGGCTTGTGTGTTGCTGTGATGCTACAAGCCATGCCACTGGTGTTCCAAGTGCCAGGAGGGCCACCCAAAGGGAAGAGGTTTCAGTAGAGCATCCAGACTAGGAAGAAGGAATAGACTGTCCACTTCTGGGGACTGAGCCTCTGAGAACCCTTTGGATAGCATCCACACTGGACACTTCATGAAAAGGCGCAGAGCATCGTCAGAGACAGTGCCAGAAGATGAGCCCTTCGGGGCAGAAGACACTCAAAAATATGCCTGAGGAAGAGCTGCCTTCTCAAAGTAGAGTGAGGCCTTGGTAAGGCTACAAGCCCCCTTCTGTTTTGCCGCAGGAAGTAAAGCAATCATGGCGGTGACAATCCCATTGCCTTTGTCATATGATTAAGCTTAGAAACAAATCACAGCTTCTCCCCACACACAAGGAGATAAGGGTCAACAGAACATAACACCAGCTGGTCCCAGAAATCATGGGGCCATCTGAGAATTCTGCCTAGCCCAGTGAATGTCTGTCACAGTGTCCTGCATGTTCGTCACTCTTGTGGGATAAAAGCTCCAGGAGGGCAGGGATGCACACTGTCTTGTACACTTCTGTGCTGCCAGGGTCTAGAACACAGCAGGTGCTCATCCAATGTTTTCTGATTGTTGCATGAGAACTCATCGGCTCTCTGTCAGCTCTCCCACTCCTTCCAGGATAGAGGGGACAGGTGGGTGGGTCAGGGGAACAAGCGAGCATTGGGCTGTCCTGGGAATGGCCACAGCTCAGATGGCCTTCATCTTGACCATCTCTTCCTCTCAAGCATCTCCAGGCCTGGACTGAGAAGCTGCTATTGGGAAAAGAGAGAAACAGAGCTGCCCTCTCTGGTGCTCCTGAGCCTTTTCATAGATCACCCCTCTTCTCCCCTTTTACACTGTAATGAAATATAAGTGACATATCATAAATTGCACATATTCAAAGTGTGCACTTTGATGAGTTTTGACATGTGTGTATTCCGTGGGTTTAAACCTTCACCACAATCAAGATCATGATTAGATCCATCATTCCCAAAGTGTCTTCGTGCCCCTTTGGAATCCCTTGGCCCTGCACCACCCCACACCACCCCATCTCCAAGCAGCCATTCATTTGTGTCTGTCACTATAGATCCATTTGTAGTCCCCAGACTTTCATATAAATGGAACCATCCAGTATGCACATTTTTTGGTCTATCCTTCAGCATAATTGTTTTGATATCCACCCATGCTGTCTTATGCATCACTCATTCATTCTTCTTCCTTGTTAAGTCCTATGTGACTATATGAATACACCGTGGATTGTTTAGTCCTCTGCCAGTTGATGAACATCTGGAACATTTCCAGAATTTTATCATGTCAAATAACGATGGTGTGAACTTGGTAAAGGCCTACATATTCATTGCTCTTGGGTAAATACCTCAGGGTGGCATAGCTGGATCATATAGTAGGTGGATGTTTAAAATGTTAAGAAATTGCCAATATGTTTTCTAAATTAATTTAACCCCTTTATATTCCCTAAAACATTTGTGTATGAAAGCGCCACTCGCTCCATATCCTTCACAATATTTGGGGTGGCCAGCCTTCTTAATTTTAAAGGTTCTAACAGCATAGAGTATTATTTATTGTGGGTTTAATTTGCATTAAATAATGCATAATCATAATAAATAATGATGTTGAGCATATATTCCTATCTTCTTTAATGAAATGTCTATTACAATATTTTGCCCATTTTCACATAGAACTTTTTTTTTTCAGTATTGATTTTTAAAAGTTTTTTTTGAATAATTACAAAAGTGAATTTTAAGTTTTATTGGCACTTCTTCCGTATATCATACGATTCAATAGTTCAATCATCTCTAGAAGAGGTGTACAATCATTACCACAATCAACATTTTCTTCTTCCTTCTAATTATTGGTATTTCAATAATTATTATAATTTTTATTGTGGCAGGACTATATACAACAGGACTTTCTCCAACTCAAAAACTTCCATATGTAGAATTCAGTGCCATTGAGCATACTCTTCGTGTTGTGCAACCATTATTGATTTCCTCTTCCAAATTAGTCCACCACCATTCACAGAAACTCAGCGCCCCCTAAACAAAAACTCTTCCTCCTTCACCTATGGTAATCCTCGGTCAACTTTGGGTTTTCGTGTGGTTTTTCTTGATATAAAATCCACATAGCACGCACTTCCGTAGTTACTCTGCTTCCCAAAAGAGTGGTACAGACATCATTACCATGAGTTCTGATGCTCTCCCCTCCTGATTCATCGCTCCCCACAGCTCTTCACCCTCCCTGTCCCCAATAAGCCATTGCTTCAGTTATTGTCTCTATGCATCCACTCATTTGTGTTTCATAAACTGGGGACCTAAGAGAAACAATAAGGAACAAAAAACAAAAGGGAAACGTTCTTCGTTTGTGATGCAAACCCTTTATCAAGTGCATGGAAACTTTGTGAAACATTTCTCCCAGTCTGCAGTTCGTCTTTTCATTCTCTGAATGGTGTCTTTGAAGAGAAGTTTTTATTTTACTTGTGGAAGTCATTGTTTTTTATTCTAGAAGTAGACCCTTGGAACTTTAAGTTCAACTTTAAGTACAAGTTATGTTTACTTATATATATATATTTACTTATATGTATATTTATAAAATATGTTTCTATATGTATATATTAAAGTTTGGGGACTTGAAAGTTCTTTTTCGTAGCTAGAATGAACACATCACACAATTCAGTAGTTCAGTCACAGGAAGAAGGGCAGTTCAGCCATCACCCCAATCCACTTTGGAACGTTGTCTTCCTTCTTGTGCCCATGGTGTGGACTTCCCATTTTCCCCCCCCTCCCCTCCCGTGCCTCCAGGAAGTTATTATTTCAGTTACTCTATTCATACAGCCTGGTTCCCTATACAGAAAAATGTATGAAACAAGGACAGAGAACAGAGAGAAAAAAAACAAAGGAGGGAAAGTGGTGGTGGTGGTGGTGGTGGTTGGGGAGCACAATGGTTATATAAAATGGTGAAAGACCTCAATCTAAGGACAAGCAAAAGATATTAAAATTTTAGGATAAATTGAAAGTAGGTCCAAAGGGAGGTCTAATGGCAAGGTGTTACATTCCATTTTAAATGTAGTTGCTAGGACTCGCTTTACTATGTTCATTGTCTGATACTGGGACTGTTCACATTCCTAGTCTGTGGGCACGGAAGGGGCCTGTGAATGGGTTTGGGGCTTGTACTCTCATCTATAGTGTTCTGCAAACCAGGTTCGAATTTAGGCACTAGGACCATTCTCTCCTCCAGGTTTGGATCTTATTGTCTCTATTTTTGATAAAGTCCAATATATTAATTTATTTTTTATGGGACTTTACCTAAGGAATCTTTACTTAACCCAAGATCATAAAAGTTTCTTGTTGCAGTTTTATATTTAGGTTTTACATTTGGGTTATTATACAATTTAAGTTACTTTTTGTGCATGCTACAAGAATTGCCTTAAAGTTCCTACTTTTGCACATGGATATCCAATTGATCAAGTACCATTTATTCAAAAGGCTATCTTTTCTCCATTGAATTGCAACTTTATAAAATATCGGATATCTAGATCTGCTTGGGTCTACTTCTAGACTTCCTACTATGTTAAAATTGTTTTGATCAAATTATTTTTTAATTAAATACAGATTTTATAATCAGTTTGTCAATTTCTGACAAAGAAAAAAACTTGCTAGGCTTTTGACTAGGATTGCACTGGCTCTAGAGATGAATTTGGGAAGATCTGGCACTTAAAAAATATTGAGTCCTCTGATCCATGAGCACAGTCTATATTTCTGTGTAGGAAATCAAAGGTTTATCTCGATAATGATTTCAGGGTATAAATGTGCACATTTTTCACAACTTTTGTAGCTGTGTCTCTCATCGTTCATATTTTTATGTTACTATATATGTAATGTATTGTTATATCATAAAGTCTTAATAATTCAAATTATATTTTAAATCCATTCATCTATAATATATAGATTTTATATATGCTAACATATATATAAAAAGAAGCCTTTGTAGCACTGTCAGGCCAAGTGTTGGATTTTTGTATATAGATCTTGTATTCTTCAACCCTGATAAACTTACTTACTTACTTAGTTCTAAAAGCTGTTGACAGATTAGATCAGCTTTTCTACGTAGGCATGTTGTTGTCTGCAAATAGGACAGTTTTACGCCTGCCTTTGTGGATTGCACTGGCTAGACACCCCAGCACAATGGACGTGGTCATCACTCTGTTGCTCCTGATCTTGGGGGTGGAGGAGAAGCAATTGTATTTTTCACAGATACTCTTTTATCAGATTGAAAAATTCCCCTTTGATCCTGCCCTTCCTTATCCTAAAAGGAGGTTGAATTTTATCAAATTCTTAACCTGTACTTATTGAGATAATCAAATGGCTTTTCTTTTATAATATATGCACTAAAAATTAGGCAGAGAGCTTCTAATGGGAAGGTTGGCAGTTCAAATCCACCAGCCACCCCAGAAGAGAAAGATGAAGCTGTTTACTCCCATAAAAATTTCCAGCCTTGGAAACTGTATTTAGCCTCGTTCTGAATCGGAATTGACTTGATGGATGTAGGGTTTTCTGTTGTGGTAAACTCCATTGATTACTTTTTGCATTCCGGAGTTAAAACCCACTTAACCACGATTCCTCCCTTTTTAAAGATGTACTGTAGTTGGATTCAACTTGCTAACATTTTGATCCATATTCTCATAAGGGATATTGATCTGCACCTTTCTCTTCCCGTAATGTCTGTGTGATTTTGATTTCTGACTAACGCTAACTCTATGAAATGAGTTGTAAAGTTTTTTTCTCTTCCTCAGCTTTCTGGGAGAGTTTGTGTAGAACTGCTATGGTCTTAAAATATGTATACGGTATTTGGCATAATTCAGCAGCGCACATTTGGGTGATGAGTTTTCCTCGTTGGAAAGCTTTAACTTCATGCCCCATGTCTTTAAAGATAACTTGATTTATATCAACTCGGTCATTGGGTAGTGTTATGCTCAACTGCTAACCAAAAGTTTCATGGTTCAAATCTGCCCCGCAGTGCTGCAGAAAGGCCTGGAGATCCATTTCTGTAGGATTACAACCTCTGAAGACTCCCTGACACCATTCTCTCCTGTAACGTCAATGGCCTCTATGCATCAGAGTTGACTGGGTGGCAGTGGGTTTTATTTCTTCATGAGTGAGGGCGGCGGTTTTTATCTCTTACTTTTAGAAATGTTTTTTATCTAAGTTGCTGGATGTATTGGCATGCAGTCTATAGTATACTTTTATTATCCTTTAAAAGTCTGTGGAATTTGTGCTGTTGTGACTGTCTCTTTTTTTATATTGGTGATTTATGTCTTCGTTTTCCTATTTTACTAATGGCCCTGGCTAAAAGTTTATCAATTGTATCAATATTTTCCAAGAACATTTTTTTTGTTTCATTGATTTCCTCTATTATTTTTCTTTATTTTTTATTTCATTGACTCCTGCTTAGATATTTATTATTTTTTTTCTTTTACTGCTTATTTTTGGTTCAATTTACTCTTCTTCTTCAAGTTTCTGGAGGTGGGAAATGAGGTCTTGGAGCTAAAGCTTTTCTCCTTCCTAATATTGGCATTTAACGCCATGAAGATCCCCCCTTAAGTAGCTCCTATGCAGTTTGATGAGGTTAGGTTTTTGTTTCCACACAATGAAAGATATTTTCTGACTTCCTGCTTGAGTTCTCCCACGACACCCATGACATCTTGAATTATTTTGTTGCCAAATATTTGGGGATTTTTTAAAGGATATCACTGTCATTGATTTCTAATCTAATCCACATGTGCTCAGAAAATATCTTTTCCATGACTTGAGCATCTTTATATGTATTGAAATTTGTGTGACATTACAGAAGAGAATCTATCCTGGGAAATGTTCCCTGTGTACATGAATAGAATTTGCATCCTGCTATTGCTGGGGTGGGGGTGGAGGGAGGAGCCTTAGTGGCCCAGGGGGTGAACTCTTGGTTGCTAACGGAAAGGTCAATGGTTCAACCCCTCCAGCTCTTCTGCAGGAGAAATAGGTGGCAGTTTGTGTCCATAAAGGTTTACAGCCTCGGGAATGAAATGAGGTAGTTCTGCTGTGATATACAGGGTGACTATGAGTCCAAATGGACTCCACAGTAAAGGGGTTTTGGCTTATTGCTGCATGGAGGTTTCTGTAGATGTTAGTCAGTTCAGTGGGACTGAGAGTGTTTTTCAAATCTTCTCTGTCTTCCGTGATTTTCCATCCATTTATTTTATCACTCACTGATAAAGACATCATTTAATCCCTGATGGTAACTGTGGATTTTTCTATTTCTCTTAGATTGTTCTATGAGTTTTTGCCTCATGTATTTTCAAAACATTTTGTTATGGTAATATGAATATAGACATCATTAAATGAACCCACTAAAAGGACATAAATGAATAAATTTACAAATATTGATAAACTTCGGTAGCTATCACCATGTTATAATTTTAGAATATTTCCAGCATTACTTAAAAGAAACCTCCTACCTCTTAGCATTCACTCCTATCCTTTCTCACATTTATCCTTAGCTCTAGGCAATAACTTTGGATTTCTACAGATTTGTCTATTCTGTATGCTTCCTAGGAAGAGAATCACCCTACATGTGGTTTTTATTTTTGGATTGTAGAAGTATTTACATTAAAATTTGTATTTGAATATAATTACATATTTTCATGCAATTGTAACAACTAATACAGAGTTTCCCTGGAACTTTAGGTCCGTTTCCCTCGATAGTAACATCTTGCAGAAATACAGTACAGTATCACAACCAGGACGTAACTTTGACACCGTCAAGGGAGAGATCATTTTCGTCACAGTCATACCTACTTCCTCCCTTCTCTCACCTCCTTCCTCCTGTCTGACGAACACAAATCTGTTCCTCGTTTCTATTTATCTACAGGGTGTTCGATCAATGGGATCATACAATATATAGCCTCTTTTGGATTGACTGTCATCTCCCCAAATTACATCACTCTCTGTAGATGCACACAGGTGGTTGTGTGCAGGAGCAGTTGTTCTGTAGCTGAGTAGAGTTCCCGTGAGATCATTGGACTAGAGTCGAAGCATTCATTTCTTGGAGAACATCTAAATTGTTTCCAGTTTACGGTAACTGGAAATAATATGTGCTGCTAAAGGTTTGCTTGTGAACCTAAGTCTGTATTTTCCTGAGATGAATTAAATGTCTAGTAATGCAATTTCTGGGTCATAGGACAGTCGTAAGATTTTGCTGGCTTCCAGAGTTGTGGTACCCTTTTGCAATCCCACCAGCAATGTGTGAATAATCCATTTCTTATAGTTTCATCAGCGTTTGGTATACAGTGCTCACTGTTTGTTTTTTATTGTAACTGTGTTGATAGATGTAGAATGATATTGTGGGAAATAGCTGCTGCATTTCCTTAGTGACAAATGATGCATAATATCTTACTTAGCATGTGCTTATTCGTTATCTGTATATCCTCATTGGTGAACTATTTTTTCATGTTTTTTGACTCATATTTCTAAGTAGATTGTTTTACTACTGTTGAATTTTGAGAGTTCTTTATGTATTCTAGGTATAAGTCTTTTGTTTAATATGTGGTTGGCAAGTATTTTCTATTTTGTAGCTTACCTTTCAACCACTTCACAGTTTCTTTCGTGGAGCAAACGTCTTTAATTTTAATGAAGTTCAATTTTTCCTTTTTCAATCTTGCTTTGATATCATCTTTATTTTGTTAGCTCTATTTTCTCCAGTTTTTCTTGAAAGTTTTATGTTGCACATTTAAGCTCATGATCCATTTGAGTTAATTTTTATAGAAGGTGTGAGCTTTAAGTCATGGTTGAAACTTTTCATTCCTTTGCTTCTGGCCGATGGATATGTAATTGCGCTAGCACCATTTGTTGAAAAGGGTACCTTTCCTACTCCACTGAATTGCTTTTGTAACTTTGTCATAAATTGGTTGGACATATTTGTGTGAGTCTGTTTCTGGCTAGATTCTCTATTTTGTTTTATTGATTTATATGTCTGTTACTATGACAGTCTTGATTACTGAAGTTATTTAATAGGTTTTGAGCTCAGGTAGGATGATTTCTCTTACTATATTATTTTTCAAAATATTGGAATAATTTTGTCTATGTCCTCAAAAATCTAGTTACAATTTTTATAAGGATTCCATTAAACTTGTGTATCAATTTAGAGAGAATTGGTTTGTTTACTATGTTTAGTGTTCCAGTCCATGAACTTAGATGCCTCTCCATTTATTTATATCTTATTTTATTTCTTTCACCAATATTGTGTAGTTTTCAGCATAAAAACTTTGTATATTTCTTGTTAAACTTATACCAAAGTATTTGTGTTTTATGAACAATTGTACATAATAGTATTTCTTAAATTTCAGTTTCTGCATGTTCATTGTTAGTATAGAAATACAAGTGGTTTGCATACATTTATCTTAGATGCTGTGATCTTTCTGAACTTTCTTATTAGGTCTAGAAGTTTTTGATACAGACCTTGGGTTTTTCTATGTAGACAATCATGCTATCTGCAAATACAGACAATTTTATGTCTTTATTTCTCTTCTATAGGCTTTTAATTTCCTTTGCTTGCCTTATTACACTTGCTAGATATTTCAGAACTATGTTGAATAAAACAAGCAGCCATCTAAGTGAGATGTCAACTAAGTCTATGTGGAAGAAGCACACGAACATCCATGATCCAAGGATTGTAAATTATATAATCCTAATCCAAAGGAGGGAATAGTCTCAGAGCTCAAATTGTGAGATTCTTGTGTGCAGAAGGCTATGGATGACAGTGAAAGTGCAAAAACATTTGCAGATTTACACAGGAAATAAGTTTCTACTGATTTCCCTCTGACCATAATTGAGACATGAGAATAACATGATTATCAGAGAGAGAGTATTGGAAAGACAGCTCTAGTAGATTAAAATGATAAATCTGACTTGAATGGTTAAAACCTTGCCACTTAATGTCCTTTCTGATACACTTTGGGCTTGATCTGCTTTTTAATATTTTACATGTTTTTTGCTTTTTTATATTGGAGTTTATCTTTGTTGTACTTTGCCATTGTGGGTAACCCTCTGGACTTGTCATTGTATTAGTCTGGGTACATTAGAGAAACAAATACATAGAAACTCATGTATAAGAGAGAGTTTTATATAAAGGGTAAGTGTACATCAAGAAAACATCCCAACCCAGTGCTGCCCAAGCCCACAATTCCAACATTAACCCATTAACCCATATGTCCAACACCTATCCACAAAGTCCTCCTCCATCTCAGTAAACAGATGCAATGACGAATGATGCCGACTGCAGGAGGAAAGCTGAGTCAGTGAACGTGTAAACATCTCAGTGCTGGCAGGGGTCTCCACACAGGTGCTCCCTAGCACCCAGGGCTGCATCAGGGTAGGTCCATTTGGCTTCTGCTCAGGGATGTCTTGCAGGAAGTGATCCTTGCCAGCTAAAGCAGGGAACTGGCTAAGGAAGCTGCACCCTGGTCGGACAGTCAGAAAGCGAGAGACCCAAGAACTAGAAAGGTGAGGCTCACGGAGCCATTTATCCCTCCACCCTTCAATTAACCTCACATGTGTTTATCAGGCAGGTCGGCACAATAAACTAACTACCTCATTCATTATGTGTTTGTTTGTTTGTTTGTTTTTTGGTATATGAAACCCAGGATAGGTGAATCTTTAATGACAACTAGAATAAGGGATCCTGGAGGGTATGGTGGGGGAGGTGAGGGTGTGAGGAGGCGGTGATATCAAAGAGTTCAAGAAGGAAAAAAATGTTTTGAAACTTATTCTGGTACCAATTGTACAAGATTGCTTGATATGATTGAACTATGGAATGGTATGATGTCTGAATTAGGTTCTAATAGAATGGTTTGGGGAAAAAATAGTGAGAGAAGATATATTTTTCTTGTACCCAATCATACAAGGATGATATTCAGTTTCTCATAATTTAGTAATGGTTGCTGCTAACTGTGCATTTTTAAATAGATGCCCTTTATCAAGTTGAGGCAATTCTTTTTTATTTCAAAGAAGTATTATTATTTGAAAGGGGATTGAATTTGGTCAAATGCTCATTCTGCCCCGGTTGATTTTGTTGTTGGAATTGTGTTGTCTTGTCTTTAGCTTGTTATTATGATGGGTTGAATTGTTTGATGTTTGAATGTTGAACCAGACTTGCTCCTATGCAATAAGCAATACTTAGTCATAGTACTGGTATATAAATCATTTTTATTTTTATCCATTTCTAGTTTCTACTTATTTGTATTTTCTTAATGAATTTGGTATGTGTTTTGTTAAAGAAATGTGTATATCCGTAGGGATACTGTCCTATCATTTTTGTTTTATTTTATTTTGTTACTACTTTTGGTTTTCATAATATTAATTGGAAAGTGACTTATCCTGTTATATTTCATAGGAAAAATGTGTAGAATTGGTGTAAATTTTTTTGGTAAATTTTTTAAAAACTCTACATTTCTTCCACTGAAACTACCTGGACCTGAGGATTTCTTTCTTAGGGACATTTTGAAATTGCAAATTCAATTTCTTTAATAGAGAGTAATTAAATTCATCTATTTTATATTAATTAAGTTATCCTAACTTATATTTTATAAGTATTGCTCTACTCTATATAAGTTGTCAAATTTATATTTGAAGTGAATTCCTTATGGGCTGCATATAGTTGATTCATATATATTATTTTCTTAGTTCATATTTTTAAAGATATGCTCTAGATCTCTTTTAAGTATTTAGACTATTTAAATTTAATTTAATTTGTGATATTTCAGAGTTTAACTGTACTTTTTGTTGTCTGTTTTTAACTGCTTTCTGTGTTTTTCTTGATTTTATTGCCGTTACTTGAATGTCTTTATTAATGTCAACATGCTGTTCCCTTTGCTACCCTTTTTCTTTTAACTGATGTGCCTCTTTATATTTGACACTCTTTTCTTATTGGAAGTTTTCCATTGTTTTCTAATATTCTTTATGCAGTTTAGTAAATGTATATTAAACATTAATTTAAAATTAGATGATTATGGACATGGATATGTTAATATCTACCACATTGCTTCTTTATTTTACTTGTTCCTCCTTCCTCCCCTTTCACATTTTATGTCTTCTTTTGAATTAAATCATATTTTTATGATTCCATCTTATCTTGCTTTTTTCTCATTACTGTAGCTTTTTTAAATGAATATTTTAGAATTTAGACAATGCATTTTTAATGCTTAATATTTACTTTCAAGGGGCATTATGTCATTTAAAATGCATCATAATAACCTTAGAGCTATGTACTAGTATATTTTCCATTCCTAATTTTTGTGCTATTATCATCACAAACTTTACATATCTATTAAACACCATACCATCTTGCTGTCATTGCTGTTCATTCATTTCTATTTGAACGATGGCTCAATGAGTTAAGGGCTGGGGTGCTAACCACAAGTCGATAGTTCAAACCCCCTGGCTACTCCACAGGAGAAAGATGAAGCTGTTTATACCCATGAAGATTTGTAGTCTCAGAAGCAATCAGATGGCAGTGATATTTTGGTTGAATATTTTGTTTTTTTAAGATGTAAAAACAAAGACAAAACTCAAAATTTTATCCATGTAATTACCATTTCTAGTGTGCTCGATTCCACTGTGTGGTAACATATTGCTGTCTCATTTTGTTTATCCTTGAACACTTCATAGAGTGGAAGACAATGGTGACAGTGGTGTCACTAGGGAGGTGTGAGGTGTGCATACCACACAGGGTGACTGTCAGAGGGGGGGGTGTCAATAGGATCATCTATAAAAAATGTTGTGCAATGATTTAGCAGAAATGTAATATTGCTTTTAAAATGTCCCTGCAGTTAGTAACAGAATATTATCTTTTGTAAAGTGGCTTACATGTAAAATATCCCTACAAGGCTAAAACTCCACACTAATTGACTTTTTGAGCCTTCCAGGATGATGTGGTCAGAGCTGTCATTATGATACAATTACAATGACACTTTGAATCACACAGTACTGTCTGCAAGCATTATAAGTGCATTCTGATGTTTCACAGTTGCTATTGTTTTTATAGTTGTTGATTTGTCAAATTTCTAATGTTTTAGCTCCAATATTGTAGGACTTAACATATGCATACCTATATCAATAATGTTTGAGACTAAGATAGTAATTAAAGAAAAACTAAAGCAAACCAAATGAATCTCCATTGAGTCAATTGCAAGCCATAGCCATCTTTTCTGAGACAGTAAATCTCTATAGGAGAAGATAGCCTCATTTTTCTCCCATAGAGTGGATGGTGGGTTTGATCCACAAACCTTGTGGTAACAGCCTAATGCTTAACTCAGTGTAAACAGGGCTCCTTAATTAAAGGAAAATGAGAAAATAAAAATATTTACTAATAACATAACTAAAATGCTGTAATTAATGTAGTAAGATTTTATGAAAATGTAAATATTCCTATAGTAATTATATAATATAAGAAATATTACATCTAAGCAATTACAACTATATTTATCACGTATTAGTCCTTGATTAAAATCAATAGTAAACAATATTAGGGATTCTGCATGATCTGGTATGAGAGGAGGTCACTGCGAGGGGAAGGATGACACCTTGGATCACTCCCTGTTGATACCAACCCTGGTGATGTCACTGGATGGTAATTGATTCTTTCAGCTTTTTGCTATTGAGTTTTTATGTTATTTGAAAGAATACTTCCGCTGGTTACAAAGCCCGGTGTTGACTTCATTTCCTTTAGTGCTTTACAGATGTTACTTCACAGTCTTCTTAACTTGTCTCCAGCGAGAAATCTTCTGCTGTTG
>NW_022111363.1:5516695-5543488 GCF_000313985.2 Echinops telfairi
CATGTATGTATATGTATATATAAAGAAAATGGCTCGCACACTTGAAGAATTGGGGAAGTCCAAGTCCAGGCAGGCCCCAAACCCATAGGTCAGATGATGTTAAATTGGAAGCTCCTCTTGATTTGCAAAGCTGCAGAGACCGAGGATCCTAAGAGCACAGGCTGGTGGCTCAGACACAAATGAATCCGCAGTGGGCAGCTAAGATGGCAAGCCACTGATGAGTCCAAGGTTTGTCAGGCACTATGGCAGGTTGTCTGCCCAAGTTCAAAGTAAGCTGGAGGCAGTCTCCAGATCCAGTGAAAAAGCAAACAAGTTTCCCACAGTATCCACTTGTACTGGAAGCAGGTCACAGCCATGAGACAATTAATTGCATCAGGGCTGTGACCTGTGTAAAGGCCTTGCATTCCACCCTGATTTTGTCCTGTCTTGGAAACTTAAAACTGATTGGCTATGATTACATTGTATTACGTCAGGTCATGAGGTCATTACTAAGTGTTAACAGCCAAACCACCAAGAATTTTGGCCTACCCAAGTTGACACAAAATTATAACTATTATGCTTACTTCTCAAAATTTAATTTGTATTATGAATTGGTTGAAGGGTTTCATAGCAAATGAGTTTTCCATTTGACTCATACACATTTCATGTGCTAATCTTTCTCCCAATCCATTGAATGTACCTAAATATTATTGTTTTAAATTCTTTATCAGACAGTTACAATGCCATTTCTCCCTTAGAAATGTTTTCTGGTATTATAAGCTGGTCATGTATTTGTTTATCTTGTTTCATTGTGGGATCTGAGATATTTCTTTGTCTCTGAGATGCTGTAGTGGTGTAGTATTTGTAGTTATTTGTTGATTGCATCGGCATGCTTTGTCCAGGTATAGTTTTGTATTGCTTAGTTTCCCCTCTATTTTGTTTTTATATGCCCTAGTGAGTGGGACAGGTGTTCTACTTTGGTTGCTAGCTTGCTAGGACTTTTGCATTCACCACTTGGCTCTCGTGATGGGTGATAATGGATGAGAGGATGTGCACAATTCTGTTTGCTGTTCTCGTATAGCAGGAGAGGCTGTGTTAGGCGGGTGTTGACTGACCTCTATGATGGATCTGGTGGTGCAGGAGTGGGAAATGGCCCTCACCCAGCAGGCATGGGTGTGGCTATGCAGTATGGGTAAGGTTCCTGCCTTCTGATGGGTGGGACAATAAAAAGCAAGAAAGGAAGTGAGAATAAAACCAACACGATTCAGAGGTAAGAAATTCATTTTAAAAAGAGACAAACAAAAAGAAAAAAGAAAACAGTAAGTAAAAATTGTATGCCAGAAAGAACTTAAAAAGGAAGGAAAGAAAGAATATGGCTATAAAAGAAAGAGAAATGGGAGGGGCTTGCGAAAATAGAAAATGAACAAAAAGCCAAACCAGAGCAGGGATGACAGAGTGAACGGAGGGGGCTGAAAAAGCAAGAACGCGGGGGTAGGGGTGCTGACGTCAGCTGAGGAGGCAGTGGTGGGCAGGGCTACTGCTATGGGGCGGTGTCCCCTGCTGGACAAGGAGGCTACTGGGACATGGGTCACCTGATCCTGGAGAGGCTCCCTAGACAGTAGCCCAGTAGATTTCCTAGATAGGATTCCTGGTCTTGGAAGGAACACCTGCCAGTTCTGGGGGTCTCTAAGGGTAGGGCACCTGTCTGATGCTGCACTGCTCCACTGAGCTGAGAAATCAGAGAGTGCAAGTCTTCAGCTATGGAGAGTGGCATGCACCTGACACCCCATCCTCATGATTGAGCCTCCGACCTCAGGCAGAGCAGGGGCAGCAGTAAGGGAGGGGTGGTGTCAATGGCCACTGGGCGGGTGAAAGTGAGGGTTGGCCACACTTTGGTCACCAGGACAAGGGGAGGGTCGCACCTTTCTGATCATCATCATCAGTGTGGGGATTTGTGTGTCATGGGAGAGTAAAGCCAATTATCAGGCTCGTGCCCTGATCAAAACGTTGCTTGCAAACCTTCAGCGTGGGCTCACTGTGTCTAAGAGAGCACTCCTCCATCGGTCTCCTCTCACTGCCGTTGTTCAGCTTCTTCTCCAGCTTTCTATGGGAGCCTCGTCTCTCTCCTTTTCTCGGGAGCTCCGGGATTATCAGCTGGATCTGCGCCGTTTGGTCTCTTGTGTCTATTGCTGAGACTGGTGCAGCTGCCTGGCCTGCCATCTTGCCAGAAAGTCTTATTTGTTTGTTTTGCATTTTTATAAGCATTCTTGAACGATGTGCTTGAAACCCAGCGACTTAGAGCAAGCTTGCTACTTTCAGGCCATACTTTTAAGACTTGCTATAATGTGTGGTGCCGTGTTCCCCTTAAGGCCGATGATTCCTTGCTGCGGAGGCAAGGCCCTTTTTCATACATTTCATCCCATCCCCATGCATTTTGATTTAGTTCCGTCTGGCAAGGGGAAATAGGCACTCGCTCGCTCTAGTCCGATAGGCGCTCCAGGCACTGTTAGCGGAAATCCCATTAGGTGGTTCTTTCCCCAGCCTTGGGTTTTCCCTCAGACACGAGCCATGATCAGTACTTAGAGGAACTGTTCACGAGAATCCTCTGCAGATCTCTGTAATTCTGTCTCTGTGAAGCTCTCTTCCGGGTGCTCCCCTAGGAATTCTCGCTGCCTTGGCACGTCCAGATTCTCCGCTCTTTCTACTCAAGTCAATTGTTGCGGAGGCTCCTCTCTATATTCACTAGCCCTGTACTGTGGCCTGAAAACCCTCCCAAGGCGGTCGCTGAAGCTGCCGTCGGGCTTGCTCTATTTGTTTTTCATTTCCCGGGGATCACCGTCCTCCACTTCCTGATGGCCAGTTCTTGTAACCACTGTTCATCTATTTTGCCCCCTTGCTGCGACTTCATCTTGGGTGGAAGTCGAGCTCACCCTTTATCCTCTGAGCCTCCAGCCATGCCCAGGCTGTCAGGAGGACAGAGGGGAGCATTGTCGTGTCTTGTCGGGCCAGGACCCCTTGGGGTGGGCTTGTTCACCAAGGAGACCCAGAGTTAACTTCCCCGTGCTGGACAGTGGCTCCCTCCCTCCTGGACACTCCCTCTCTCACACTCACTGCACGTGCAATGTGTATTTTCTATGGAATCGTGGCTTCGTGTTTGGGTAAGGGAGGCAAAGAAATGAAAACTACGATTCTTGGTCCACTGGAGTTAGCACCACCAGCAGCAAGAGTCACTCCTCCAAATGTGGTTTTCTTCCTTTCTTATTTTAGTCTTCTTCACATTTATAGATAATGTGTAAAATGTTCCCAGTTCTTTCCAAGCACCAAGACCCGAGTAGTGAACACAAGAGGCAAAGCTTGCAACCTCCTGCAAGGTAGATTCTGTGAGAAACCTAAACCACAAACAATTAGTAAATTGCAGCTCATGGTTATTTTTAAGAAGCCCTGGTGGTGCGACAATTAAGTAGTCAGGTGCTCGTGGAAAGGGTAGCTGTTCGAACCCACCCAGCTGCTCCACAGGAGGTAAACCTGGAGAACTGCTCCCTTAAGGTGGACAGCCTAGAAGACCCCATGGGGCAATTCTCTGCACAGGGGGTCCCCATGAATTGACATTGACTTACCAACACAATGTGGCTGAAGAATAAATGAAGCCTTGAGAGAGAGAGACATAAAGAATAAATGGAGGACGTGAGAGAATAACGGCTGTAGGTGGTGATACTGGGGGACTTGGTTTGGATTGGAAGACCAGGAACGTTCTTTCTGAGGCGATGGCGTTTAGCTCTGCCTGAGCCCCGAGTCACAAAAGGAAGTGACCAAATTAACCATCCTGCTCTTTCTGTTCTTGCTCAGTAAGTACAAGTCGTCCGCCCCAGCTTTGGTCAGGAACACTGGACTAAGAGGAAGACGCCAATCTGCTTCTAATCCAGAGGAAGAAGAACAAGTTTAATTTTCAGGAGGGAGTGTTGAGATGAGCTATAGGAGAGAGATTGTCTAGCTGGGAACTGGTTGAGACAAGGTCTTGTTGAACATAGAAGACCAGCCTGGGAAGTGCCAGCTCAGAGGGCAGTCAACATAACCCTGCAGCCTGCAGAGGAGAGAGGAGGCGCCAGGAAGGGGCATTCAGGTGCTCAGGTAACTACTGGCAGAATTGGGCCTGCACATCGTATGTTTTATACCCCAGTTCTGTGCTAGCTTGCCCATGGTACCAGGAGGAACCTCAGATTACTGCGCTGGGCTTCTGGAACAAATCACCTGGTCAAAGGCCCCAAATAACCTTAGGTACAGCCAGTGTCTGAGAGCAAAAGGGGAGGTGGACTTGCCCCCAGTTGAACTTCTGCAGACCCCAAGGGAAGCTCTTGGAGTTAGTAGTGAGGACACCTCCAAGTCAGACCTTTAATGGGAGCCCCAGCATCAACATACTGCCCCTTTGAAGGGCTGGGACAGCTATTGCTGGCTCCGAGCCAAAGAAGCTGACACTGGCAGCAGGGATCCGGCCATGACAGCCCTTCACTGCCTCCCCAGCCACGTCCTATTCTGCTGATTACAAGTCAGTCAGCAAGTGGGAATCGCCATTGAGAGTGAGAACTGGGTCAGGACTTCTAGTACTTCCCCTGCCATTACTGATGTCAACCTGCACCGAGTGTCCTGGGAGCTGTCCTGAGGATGCAAACTCAATTCCAGGAAGTCGGCAGGTGTTACCGATGCTTCCTCTGCAGCCAACAGTGAGCTGGGGCCAGGGGGTGGGAAAGAGAATAAGGAAGCAAAGGGAACAAAAGCAGACTGGACGCTGCTACTAGCCCTTCAAAGCCGTACCCACGTCTCTCCCTTTAAGACCACAGGCCCCTGGAATCTCAGTAAAGGCTGGTGAGGTGAATTCACTGGCTCAGATTTACGGGCCACATACTAATTGAGTCTGTGCACAGGGAATTGTGCTGGTTGCCTTCACGAATAGTATCTTACTTACTACCTGATCCTTATTGTACCTGTCCTACGGATGGCACCATGGCAGCTTGGAGGTGTCCAGTCACTTGATGAAGACAGTGAGAGGCCAGCCTAGGTCCACCATACCCACTGCTGCCCCCACAGGGTAAATGAGTGGGTGACCAGATGGAGGGATGTATGAGTGGGAAACGGAGAGCCAGGCAAATTATCTTCAGTGTCCCGATAAGAGAGGGAGGTTCTGAAGTTCTGAGGAAGGTCACGTGCCCACCGGCAGGGTCGTCAGGGTAGGATTTGCAGGGAGGAGAGCCGACTTGGCACCTGCTTTTGCCAGCCTGATGATCTACTTGGCGAGAGAGAAATGGATGAGAAATGATGAAATAATTGAAGCCCCTAAAATATGTCAGAAGATGTGACCCCACCATAATTCTAGAGGAGAGAGCGCCAACTCCAGGGAGTGAGGATGCCTGGAGTTGGAGGGCGGGCACCCTGAAGAGGAGGGTACGTTGGTGGGGAGCAGTGTTGGCAGCACACTTCAGTCAAGGTGGGTGCAGGAACACATCCTGGGAGAGAGAATGTTGGGTAAAGCAGGCCTGGGCACAGGATGGCATGTGCAGGTATCACACTGGGCATTGTATGTCTGAAAGGAGCGGTTGAGGTAAGAGGTGGAAGGTGGATGGGGCATCATTGGGCGAGGGACCTTAAAACCTGTAGGACTCTGAGCAGGAAGTCTCTTGCCTGAAATCAGAGAAAACTCATGCCCGACACCAATCTTAACTTAGGAGACTAAAATAAACCCTGTGACCTTCAGAGACTATAAGGGGTCAGCATGTGGGTGCTATGAGGACGTGAAAGCCAAGAGTGGAGCCAGGGGAGAAGAATCAAGCTGACTGTTGGTAGTGACCAGGCAGACACCACTCTTTCCAGACTCCTGCTTTCTGAGGGTCCCCAGCAGGCACAGGTACAGGGCCTAGGCTCAAGGTAGAATGCTGCAAAGCTGTGATTCAAGTCCAAGAAATGCTAAGCCCCTCATGCTTCTGGTGCCTGCGATTCTGAATCTCTCTGCTGCCTTTCTGAGACTCCTGAAAAGGTTTTCAAGGACGCCCCCACCCCCAGGGATTTGTTCTTCTTTTGTTGGTCACAAAGAGCCCTACTTTCCTAAGGAGCTGCTAAGGAGCTGTCAATTATAGATGCAAATGAAGAGGCCAGAAACCATTAGAAATGAATTGAAGGAGACAGCTGCCCTTCAGCCTCCTGGACTTGCCATGCACTTCCCTGGGAGAGCTGAACCAGGAGGCCACCAGGAGGGGTGGCTAGCTTGCCCAGGGCCAATGTCAGTAGCACACCCAGGCTTTCTCCTTTCCACACAGCCATAAAACTTGGATCCAAACTCTAAGGGGTTGCCCATGTGCTATAGATATTTTACTACCTGTATGAGCCAGTTCACATCTATCTACCAAACTATACACACCTATAAGTAAATACATAAATACACACATGTGCTTATAAATGCTTGTGTATGTGTATTAAGAAGTTAACAGCCATTGAACATAGGTGGTAGGCACTTAGACTTTCTTCTGCAAAATAAATTTCTCTTCTCATCTTTGTGTTCGAACAATCCACCGTTTCAGATCAACCCGACAGCCCTTGCTCAAGGACAAGTTCAGAGGCTTAGGAAAGCGGAGGGGAGAGGAAGCACAGGGAGGACCGCGGATGTCTGATGTGGCGTTGAGACGACAGCAAGGGACGAGCTGTAACAAGATGGATGCGGCCTGTCAAATGCAAACTGATCGTCTGCTCCATAAACCTTCACGCAGTGCACAATCACAAGTTAAAACGGTATTTTTATGAGCCATTCTTTTATTTTAAAAAAACCAACAAACCAAATGGATCTCTCCCAGAAAATCTAGGGCAGTAGCTGCTCAATAAACATTTGGTGATTAAAAAAAAGTAATGATAATTTAATTTTAAAATAATAGGAAGGAATCTATAATTAAGAGCCCTGGTGGTGCAGTGGCGGGGAGTTTGCTAACCACACGGTCAGCCACTCAAACCCACCAGTCCTTCCGTGGGTGAAGGCTGTGGCAGCCTGCTTCTGTGAAAGTACAGCTGTGGAAACCCTCTGCTGTCTTTCTACTCTCTCCTGCAGAATTTCCCCAGTGGCAACAGAATGCACCCACTTCAAAGACCAATCAGGGAAAGTGGAGGCAGTCTTGTGTAAACTTCTTTCTGGCCCTCAGTTCCCAGCTACCCTCTCTCCCCAGCCAAGCCCCATTTTCTGACTCACAAACCATTGCTGCCAGGTGTTACAGAGGGAACCTGCTACTTCAGGTTCTGCTGATTGCAATCTTTATGGAAGCAGGTTGCCAAGGCTTTGTTCAGTGGTGCCTTTGTCTGGGTTCAAACTCTTAGGTTAGAAGTTGATGGAAGCCATTTGCACAAGTCTTTACAGTCTTAAAAAAAAAGCAAAAACATATTTCAGCAACGTATATGATTAAGCCACCATGGAAAATAAAAATACTGCCTTTGAATTGATTCTGACTCATAATGCCTCTATAGGATAGAATAGAAGGACTCCTTAGGGTTTCTAAGACTATAAATCTTTGGGGAGCAGATGGCCTCCTCTTTAACCTTGGAAATGGCTGGTGTGTTTGAACCACCTATTGTGTAGTTAAAAACCCACCATACCATTAGGGCTCCTTTGAAGCAAAGATAATGAGTGTAGATTTTATTACCAGACTCTTCTCCCTCCTAGTTGGTAAAGTAACCTAAGTCCCCCATGCCCTGGTTTACTAATCTGTCACATGCAGACGATGGTAGCACCACTTGGCTAGGGATTTGTAAGGATCAAGTGACACAATGTTGATAAAGAGTTTAAAGGTAGGTACGTAGTCCTCAGTCGCTTTCAGGATGATTCCGACACACCTGGGATGATAATCACAATGGCATCACACAGTCTACTGTGGTCAATGCCACAAAGACACAGTAAGCTAGGGCTAGTATCCCTATTTGCTAAGGAAGAAACTGAGGCTCAGAGAAACTAGACGGAGGCCCCATCAGAGGTGAGAGCCAAGCCCTCACCACGACACTATAGTTCCTCGTCTTCCCATTATGGGTGCTGACTATGGGAACTTACTAGGTCATCTCTCCCGGAGAATTTGCATTTTAATAGTGGCCAGAAGTCCTGCGTTAATGCATAATACAATGACTATCTCATTGTAAAAATGTAATTACCACGTAACGGGATGGGTGGGAGTGGGCAATGGGAGAGAGTGAGGTGGGAAAGAAGAGAGGAAGTTTTAAAATTATGCAGCAATGATGTAAAAAAAAAAACACGCTACTTGTAAAACTATGGTAATGCCCATGGACTTCAAGAAGACTCTTAGGGCAGAGTAGGACCGCCCACAATGTTTTCAAGACTGTAGTCTTTGCAGAAGCAGATGGCCACCTCTTCCTCCTGAGGAACCAGAGCTGCCTCAAACCACTGACCTTTCTGTTAGTAGCTGAAGTCTTAGGATCATGATACTCAAGCAGTATCAGATCACCCAGTAAGCAAAGTAAGCACGGCTTTACTTGTGCTTACTTACTAATCTGTAGTGAACAATTTCACTTTCTTTTTTTCTCACCACACCAAAGATGCTGCTTCTAGAGATGTCTGGCAGCTATCCTTAACAACCACACAGAACCTTCCTGCAGAATCAAAACCTCTTCAAATATATTTCTCTGACAGGGACAGAGGCCCAGTAGACAAAGCAAGTGAGCACAGGATTCACTGTGTAGAGTCACTAATATGTAGTTAGCAACTTGAAAGTGCTCATGACAGATGAGTAAGTAAAAACAAGTAAACCCGAGCATATTGTGTGTGTTGGGTAACCCATCCCTGTACCCAAGCATAAACTTTGCATCTTACACTGGTACACAAGAAGGAAATTTCCACCAGGAAAAGAAGGTTCTTGGGGAAGTAGACCTTGAGGACTGTCAGAATCTAGTAAGAGAATCCAGGTTTAAGATGTCATGTTGTGACCCAAGTTCTTTTACCTTAATGTAGTTAGAAAAAGAAGAAAAAAAGCCCTTACTAAATGCGGTTAGCCTCATGCACTTAATGCAGTCCATATAGAATTTTATAACTCAGTAAATTGTTCAGAGAAACAAGCTGGATATCACCTAGAGAGGCCAGATAATGCTGAGAGTCTTCTATAATTTACCTTTTAGTGATGAAAAGGTAGACCCTGCCGTCTAGTTAGTCAACAGAGGGATGCTGAAAGTTGCCTAGAACTAAAAGAATCTTATTGTCCTGTTTGCTTCTCATGGTCAACAGTTGTTTCCTGTGGTTACCTTAACACCTAAATTAATGTCGAACATTTATACATGACTTCCTAGAGGAAACTTCCAACGTAAAAGCTGTCTATTGACTGTGAATTCTGGTCTCAATCAAGACAACCACTGAGACAGTCTGCTTGCCGTCAATCACCGAACTGGTGTCACCTTCTAATAAACTTATACTTCTTCTAACTTTAAGTGAGTAAACTGGCTGCATCATTCCAGGGTACATACCTACATTTCAGGTAATAATATTCATCTGAAATAGGCATCTACAGAGAAGACTCTAGGATCTCCCATGAGCTGAATCTTTAGTTAGAGTTAGACTATTTAGCTGCAGATACCTCTGGTCATCTCTAAGAGGAAGTGGGTTGAAATAGCTGCAAGGATCAATCTTTGCACTGAGGAGGTTTCAGGCACAGGTGGATCCAGGAGCTCAGATGATGTCAGCAAGTCTCAATTTCTCGCCATGTCTCAGCTCTATCTTCCAGAACTTCATTCTGGCTTCCAAGTATCTCTACAAGACGGGCAAAATAATATCATTCTTGCTACTAGACACCCTGATCATAGAAGGAGGGTGCCGTGAATGTATCAGTCAAGTTTTGACAGAAGAAGAGTACGAGGGTGGGGAGGAGGAGGAGAAGCCATTCTATGTTACCTGGAGTAGGAATAATTTACTACTGAGAATTAAACATGTATAATCATTGAAAGGGCTGGGGAAGCAATGGCCAGAGGCTGCTCCTAACCTCCAGGAGATTTGGACGTGTTGGAATCCCAGGGAGGCTGCCACCAGTGCCTGGGACACTCCAGTGGAGGAGACACCGAAGGATGTCCGCAAACCACTGGAAAAGGCTGAGCCTTCTGGAGAACAATGCTTCTTCTCTTGCACCTTCCGTCTCTTTTATGAGGGACCCTCACTGATACGTTCTACAGGGTAAGGGGGTCTGGGAACTTTCCCACCTATGAACCTGGGAGAGCTAAGAAAGGCAGAACAATGCTTAGCATGAACAAACAGCCCCTGTCTCAACCATTCTCTTGTGAAAGAGAATCTCCTTGTTAACTTTGGCTGAATTCAGTGACAAGGCACTATGACAGGTCCTGCCACTTATGAGTTTACCGGAGTCATAAGATCCCCTGATGTGGGGGGTTCAGTCCGTTCCACCCAGCTCACTCGGTGGGAAGGGCTTCTCTTGGAAGAACATTTGGAGCATTGGTCCCCCACGATTAGGAACACTGACAGCAGCAGAAAAGCAGTCCCTGGATTTTTTTATTTTGAACAGAGAGGTCAAAACTGGGCACTGGAGCTAAATGGCTACTGGTTCATATGCAGGTGTTGTTTGAGAAAACGTTTAACATTTCTTGGAGCTTCATTTTCCTCCTGAGAGTAATGAGATGATGCTATCTAGTTAACAGGGTTGGTGTGAATTTCAAGAACAAACAAACAAAAAATGTCCATAACTAAGTGACTGCTTGCTACGGGGGTATGCACAAAAAAAGGTTAGTATGTTTTCTTTCTCCCATTCCTTTCCCTGCAGTTATTTATTGATTCAGTATATATTAATTCACTGGGGACCTATCACATATTGCATTATCTGTGCTTGATGCTGGAAATCAAAGACACTTTTGAAACAGTTTCTGGTCTTGACTAACTCAGAGGCAATATGTCATGATAGAATAAATAATACATGAGTGCGTTAAGTGTCACAGTGCAAGATATACAAGGCTTATCTCTTCTAAGGTATAAATGCAGTGAGATACCCATTAAATAACATTTCATTTTGTCATTTCTTTTCAATTTTCTTTTTAAAAATCATTTTATTGGGGGCTCTTACAACATTCCATCCATCAATTGAATCAAGCATATTTGTACATATGTTGCCGATCATCTTTTCCAAAACATTTTGTATTTGAGCCCTTGATATAAGCTCCTATGTTTACCCTCCCCCACCCCCCATCCTCGTGAATTCTTGGTCAATTATATGTTGTTATTATTATTTCGTATCTTACACTGTCCATTGTTTCCCCTTGCCCACACTTCTGTTATTCATCCCCTTCAGGGATGAGCTATATATCCAACCTTGTGATGGGTTGCCATTTCTCCCCCTTCCCCTTCCCTGACCATCCTCCTACCTTCATGATATCACTACTCCCACTACTGTTCCTGAGGGGTTAACTGTCCTGAATTCCATGTGTGGAGAGCTCTTATCTGTACCCAGTGTGTTCTCTGGTCCAGCCGGATTTGTAAGGTAGAACTGGGTCACGGTAGTGGAGGGGAGGAAACATTCAGGAACTAGAGGAATGATGCTTGTTTCATCAGTGCTATATTGCACTTTGCTTGAATCATCCTTTCCTTATAACCCTTCTGTGCGAGATATCCAATTGTCTACAGATGGTCGTTGGGTCTCCACTCCAAAGCCTCTCATTCTCATCAGTATAGTTGTTTGTTTTGAATCTTTTGATACCTGACACCTGATCCTGTCGATACCTCATGATCACACAGGTTGGTGTGCTTCTTCCATGTGGGCTTATTTGCTTCCCTGCTGGATGGCTGCATCTTTAACTTCAAGCATTTAAGACCCCAGATGCTATATCTTTAGATAGCTAGGCAGCATCCACTTTCTTCACCACATTTGCTTATGCACCCATTTTGTCTTCAGTGATTGGGTTGGGAAGTATCAAAGAGTGCCAGGTTATTAGATCAAAGTGTTCTTGTGTTAAGGGAGGCCTTGAGTAGAGGTCCAAAGTCCGTTAATACTTAACATGTAAATATATGTACATTGGTTTTCTATCCCTTTCATTATAAATTAGTATACTTACATATATACATACAGATAGCTATACTGCTATAAAAAGCTTTTGGCTCCTATTTCTTTCCTTTCGCCTTCCTCCTATCCCACTGTTGTGTTCATCTTCCATTCAGCTCTCAGTAATTCCTCTTGGATACATTGCACTTGATTAAACCCCACCAGACTTTATATACCCTCTTTACCATCAATCTTAGATCTCTTGTTGCTCCCTATTCCTGAGTTTTTTGGCTCCCCACTTACCCAACCCTCCCCCTCTCATATCTCCCCCCAGAACCACCAGTCCTGTTGTTTTCTCCTCGGGATTGTTCATCCTGCGTATCTTTTATAGATAGACATAGTGCAAAAGAATAACAAAAACAAACAAACAAAAACAGTAAACAAAACAAGAAACTGATCAAGTCCGATGAGGTGCCAATTCCAGTCCCCCAAGTCAGAAGTCTATGTTCAGGCTCCCTCAGGGACTTGTTTACTTTGCCACCCTTGCTCCCCTGTTGCATTCCCTTTGTCTTTCACCCCGTTGTGCATGGGGCAGATCAGGCATACTTTCCACACAATGTCTCCAGTGTTGTCCCTCATAGCACTATGGGTCAGTCAGGGAATGTCATGTCTTGTGGTGGGACCGGCCCTATGGTTCTCTCTGCATTGGCTGCTCTGAGCAAGGATGTCATCCCTGGGGATTGATGGGCCATGATGAATTTCTCTCTTCTCTCTCTCTCTCCCTCTTTCCCTCCCTCCCTCCCTCCATTCCTCTCCCTCTTAGTTCACTGCTGTGAGGCCTGGACAGACCCATCCCTCTGACAGGCTATATCTTCAGTGCTATCTCCCCTGTATTGCCTTCTTCTGGGGAGGGGGTCAACATAGCTCGGCTTAGGCCTGGTACCATCGTCCTCTCTGTTAGTTAGCTGCTCCATGCCAGTGTATTTGCCCTCAAGGCTTGGCACTCTGGGATGGGGTCTGGTCTCTCTCTTCCTTTCCTGTGGAGACATAAACAATACCCTCCCTGTGGGTGTATTAGTGCCCTATTCCCCATCACCCTCGTTTTGTTTTTTCCCCTTTTATTCTTCCCTCTCTCTTTCCCCCTCCTTTTTAGTTGGCTGCCATATGCATCCCCGAGTTGGGTCAGAGCCCTGCCAAAGTACCTGGACCTTTACCCAGGATTTATGCATTAAGTAGCTTATCCTCTATGCCCATTGTACTTTTTGAGCTTAATTCAGTGGACTCATGTTGTCCCTTTGTGCTTGGCTAACTTCGCTTACCATAATTTCCTTCAACTCTTCCCATGAGACAATGTGCTTCACGCTGTTTTTAGGGCTTCATAGTACTCCATTGTATGTATATACAAAAGCTTTTTAATCCATTCGTCGATTCATGGAAATTTAGATTGTTTCCAGGTCTTCCAGGCCTGCAACACAATAAACATTGGAGCACAGATGTCTTGGTTTGTTTCTTACTTCTTCTGGGCATATGCCCACTAGGGAGATTGCTACATCATATAGTAGCTGGATTTCCATTTGCTTTAGGTATCACCAGATCAATTTCTATCGTGGCTGCATATATCTACAGAGCCACAAGCAGGTGACGAGAGTACCTATCTCACCACACTCTCTCCAGCACTTGTTGCTTTCTGATTTTTTTAATTGGGTTATCTTTAAGAGTGTTAAGTGGTATCTCATAGTTGTTTTAATTTGCATTTCTCTTATGGCTAATGATTGGGAACATTTTCTCCTGTGTTTATTGCCATTTGGATTTCTACCCTTGTGAGACTTCTGTTCAGGTCTTTTGTCCACTTCCACAGTGGGCTCCTTGTGTCTTTCTTGTTGTAGACTAGCAGAGTATTGTATATTTTAGTAATAAGTCCTTTGTCAGATGTGTCATTGCTAAAGATGTTTTCCCAGTCTGTGACCTCTCTTATTGCTCTCTTGAAAAGTCTTTTGATATGCACAGGTGTGTTATCTTCAGTATATCCCACTTGGCAATTTGTGCCTCTTCTGTATTTATGTCCTTCCCTATTTCTGATAGCCTGTGTATTCCCCGCGTCAGAGTTTTTAGGTTTGTCCCAGTTCCCTCGTTGATGGCCCTAATAGTTTGGGGTTTTACATCGAAGTCTGTGATACACCTTGACTTTATTCTTGCATAATTTTCCTACAGGTAGATATCCATTTATTTCAGCACCATTTGTGGAAGAGGGCACCTGATTCAAATTTGATAGATTTGAGGCCCTTATCAAAGATCAGTTGTCTGTATCCTCATGTTTTTGGTTTTTCTTCTGGATGTTCTGTTCTTTTCCACTGGTCTGGGTATCTGTCATTATACCAATACCACACTGTTTTGACCACTGTTACTATATAATAAGTGTTAAAGTCAGGTAAAGCAAACCCTCCTACTTTGTCCTTCTACTTAAGGAGTTCTTTGCTAATCTGGGCTTCTTCCCTCTCCATATGAAGTTGGTAGTCATTTTTTCCAATTCTGTGAAAAAAAGATGTTGGTATTTGTATAAGAATAGCATTAAATTTAGTGCCTTGGGTATATCTTTACTATACTGAGTCTTCCAATCCATGAGCATGGGATATTCTTCCATTTGTGGAGGTCACTTTTGATTTCTTAAAATAGTATTTTGTAGTTTTCCTCAGATAAATCTTTTGGATTTTTTTGGTTAGGTATATCCCAAAATATTTCAATTTGTGCTTTGCTATTTTGAAGGGTAGTACCTTTTTGATCTTCTCTTCCATGGTCTTGTTCAGTGTATATAGCAATCTAATAGACTTCTGTTTGTTGATCTTGTATCCTGCCAATCTGCCATATTCTCTGTCACTTCCAGCACTCCTCTTGTGGAGCTTTGGTGGTTTTCAATATATAAAATCATATCATCTGTGAATAATGATAGTTTCACCTCTTCTCTCCCCAGATGAATTCCTTTAGTGTCTTTCCTTTGCCTTATGTTGCTAGCTACGACTCCCAGTACAATGTGGAATAAAAAAGGGGACATCAGGTATCCTTGTCCAGTCCCCTTTTTCAGTGGGAATGTTTTCATCTTTTCTCTAGTCACTACTACATTGACTCTGTTGGTTTTTCATATATGGCTTTTATTATACTGAGGGATGCCCTTCCATTTCTATCTTCATGGGTGTCTTAAACAGGAATGGGTGTTTGATGTTGTCAAATGATTTTTCTGCATCTGTCGATATTATCATGTGGTTGTTAGCCTTTTTCTTGTCAATGTGGCAAATAATGTTGATGGACTTTCGGATATTGAACTACCCCTGCTCCCATGGAAAAGCCCCACTTGGTCGTGATGAATTATTCATTTTATATACTTTTGTAATCTATTCGCAAATATTTTGGTAAGGATTTTTACATTGGTGTTCATTAGAGATATTGGTCTGTAGTTCTCCATTCTTGTGGGATCCTTGTCCGCGTTAGGTATCAATGTTATACTAGCTTCATAGGAAGAGTTTGGGAGTTTGCTGTCCCTTTCTATGCTCTGGAAGAGTTTGGGTAGGATTGTTGTCAGTTCTTCCCTGGATGCTTGGGAAAATTCTCCTGTGAAGCCATCTGTCCCAGGGGACTTTTTTTAGTTGGTAATCCCTTGATAGCCTTATCTATTTCTTTTATTGTTATGGATCTGTTGAGGTTCTTGACATCCATCTAGGATAATCTAAGGAGGGATTGTTTTTCCAGTTATTTGTCCATCTCTCCCAAGTTGTTAAATTCATTAGAATACAGGCCTTGATAGTACTGTGTAATTAGCATCTTAATTTCATTAGGGTCCGTTGTAATTTCCCCCATTTCATTCCTCTTCCTGCCTATTGATGTTTGTTCCTTCCTTTCTTTGGTTAGACTTGCCAACACTCTATGGATTCTGTTGATCCTTTCAAAGAATCAGCTTTTCTTTGCTGTATTGATTTTTTTGCATTCTTTTCTTGTTTTCCCACTCGCTTATCTCTGCCTTGATTTTTATTATTCATTTTCTCTTGCTATTGGTAGGATTATTCTGTTGACTCTGCTTTAATTGCTAGAGACATTGTGACAAAGTGTCGATCATAAGTCTCTCTTACTTTTTCATGTGTGCATTTATTTCTATCAAGATTTTTCTGATAAGTGCTTTTGCTGTGTCCCAAAGGTTTTGGTACATTGTATTCTTGTTTTCATTGATTTCTGAACACTTCCTAATTTCATCTCTGATCTGAACTAGTAGCCACTCATTTTGCAGTAGGAGTTATTCATCCTCCAATTATTTGCCCTTGCTTTTTTAACCCTTCTTATGTTGCTTTGTAGTCTTAACGTGTAGTGATCTGAGAGGGAAGTTTGAGTGATTTCTATGTGCTTGAATTTACTCAAGCTTGACTTGTGCTGCAGCATGTGGTCTATCTTTGAGCATGTGCTATGAATATTCGAAAAGAATGTGAATTTTTTTTTGCATTTGGGTGAAGAGCTCTAAAAATGTCTATTAGGTCAAGTTGCCTAATTGTAGAGTCTAGTTCTGTAGCTTCCGTGTTGTTTCTTTCCCAGTGACCTTTCTTTCTCAGAGAGTGGTGTATTAGAATCACCTACGATGATTGTTGAGCCAGTGACTTCTTCCCATCTTTTGGAGCATTTGCTTAATGAATTTCACAGGTCTCTATTTGGGTGAGTATATATTTATTGTGCTTACTTGTTCTTGGTCTATTTTTCCCTATAGCATTATATAGTGCCCCCCGCCCCACTTATCTCTTGTTATGGCTTTCACCTTGAGATCAGTTTTGCCAGAGATCAGAATTGCAACTCTTGCTTTCTTTGAATTGCCATTTGCTTTGTATATTTTTTGCCAGCCTTTAATTCTCAGTCTATTTTTGTCCGTGATCTTGAGATGTGTCTCATGTAGACAACAAATCAATGTCTGCTAGTCTTTTTTTTTTTTTTAATGGGTGAGTTCAGTCCATTGTCTCTCAGAGTTATTACATTCATCTGTGGACTCTGTGATGTCATCTCATACCTTTTGTGTTGGTTATTTAACTACTTCCCATCTTATCATTGTGTTGTATGTTTGGAAGCAGGGGGGTTGTTTATTCTAGCCATCTTTTACATGTTAATGTTATCTTTGGGGCTGTTTTCGATGTGTTGACCTCTGGGTGGACTTGCTCTATGTGGTGGTCCTCCATTTGTGCTCAGTGCATGTTGTTCTTCTGACCACAGTGAGTCAGTAAGAATTCTTTGTAGAGCTGGGTTTCTTCTAATGCATCTTTGAGATTTATCTTTTCTGGAAAGACTTGTACTTCTCCATCTATCTTGATAGATTGTTTGGTAGGGTCGAGAATTCTTGGGTTGGCATTGTTCTCTTTCAACTTTGTGAAGATGTTACTCCCCTATCTCCTCTTCTTAATGGTGTCTGCTGATAGGTCTGAGCATATTTTATCTTTGTATCTTTATAGGTGACTACCTTTTTACCCTTTGCTGCTCTTATGATTTTCTCCTTTTCTTCAAAGTTGGATAATTTAACTACTATGTGCTTTGGCGACTTCTTCCTGGGATTCAGTTTAGTTGATGTCCTCTCTGCTTTCTGAATGGTTGTCTGATTCTCAATCATTAAGCTCTGGAAGTTTTCTTCCAGGAATTCCTTCACTATTTTTGCAGTTGACTTCTTGGTTGTGTCTTGTTCTGGTAATCCTATTATTAAAATGTTGTTACTCTTCATGGCAACAGAAATAGTTCTTAGGTTTTCTTCAGCTTCTTTGATTAACTTGTTTGACTTTCTTTCCCATTTGTTGAAGTCTGCCTGGTCGTCCTCGAGGTCAGTGGTACGGTTCTCTGCTTCTTCTATCTGTTAATGTTGTCTGTTAACTTGTTATTTGCTTTGACTACCTCATCCCTTGTCTCTTGTATGTCCCTTTGTTGCTAGTCCCTTAACTCTTGTATTTTCCTTTGGTGTGTGGTCTTTATCTCCTCTGTCATTTCATCCTTTTTCTGTATTGCTTCCCTCATATCCTTTATGACTCCGTGCAACACTCTGAAGATTTCTTTCTGTGGTAGATCAGCATCTGCTTCTTTTATGCACGTTGTTAGGTGTAGGAATTCTTTCAAAATTGCCTTTTATTTCTCCTGTTGTTTAGAGGATCCTGGTGCCATTTTCCATAGAGTTGAAGAGTACTGGGCTCTCTCTTTGGGAGACTCGTAGAAATGCTTCCTCGAACTGCCTGCAGCTAACTGCACTGGGGGATTGGGCTACCACTTTATCCTCCTGTGGTTTCACTTTTTTCCTAGTTGACCAGTATTGTGTTATTTGGAGGGCAAGTTGGCTGGCTTTCTCAGGGGATGCTTGCTGGGTGGTTGTGGGCCTGCTAGGATGGTGTTGTGCTGGATGATCACAGGAAGCCACGGTGGTGTGGCCCATGGTGGCTTGGCATGTCTTGGAGGGTGTGTGTGGGTGCCCACTGCAACTGGAATGCTGCGGAGTGTGGGTGGGGGTGCCTGATTTGATGTAGAGCACCACAGATGACAGATGGAATTGCTCCAGTAGGCAAGATTGCCACAGAGGTCTGGCAGAGGTTCCTGCAGCAGCATGGAGCACTGCGGTGGACTTTTGGGGCTGCCTTAGAGTGTGTGAAGCATGGCAGAAAGTGGGAGGGAGTTCCTTCATCCACATGTAGTGTAGGGTCATGAAGGGTGGGAAGGGTGTCCCTCAGCCACATGGAGCACCATGGAAGGTAGGTAGAGGTTCCCCCAGGCGAATGGAGTACCACAAAGGGCAGGCAGGACTTCTCCCAGCCACTTAGAGGGCCTTGGAGAGCAGGCGAGTGTTCCTCCTGCTAAGGGGGTGATGGGAGTTTCCCCTAGCTTCTTGGAGGGAGTTCTGCCAGCCATGTGGAGGGCAATGGAAGGCAGGTGGGAGTTCCCTCAGCTATTTGGGGGGAGGCGGAGATTCCCCAGCCCCTTGGAGGGTGGTGTGCAAGGTGATCAGGAGTTCCCCCAGCTGGAAAGAGGGCTGGCGGAGTTGTCCGAGGTGGAGGGAAGCACCCTGGAGGGTGACAGTGATGTGTGAAAGGAGAGGGTGGAACCACCCCCCAAAAAAAAAAACACAAAACTGAGCCAGTCATGACTGTGGCAGGAAAGAAAGATGAGGGAATAAAGTAAGGAACTAGATGAACCCCAACCGCCTGACCATGGGGTTGGAGGGGTTAAAACCCTGCCCAAAGACAGGGATAGCAGTGACAGTGTTGAAATAAAGTCCTTGGGCCAGCCAAAGAAGACTGGCACAGGCTGTGACTTTCAAGGGGCTCAAGCTCAGCCCCAGCAGCCTCTGCAGTGGTGAGCCAAAAGCCCACAGCTCTTCAAAACCTAGTGGATCTGTGTTTACTTATCTTTATGATAGTCCTCTTATGACCTAGAAGAGTGGAGTTTCCCTCTCAATGGCTCTCCTGCACTGATTTCCACGGAGTCCCTCTGGTGTGTGTTACTTGGTAGTCATCTTGCCAGAACTTCTCATTATGTCATTTCATTATTTCTCTAAGACCAGTGCTGCCATTAGAAAAGCTCTCCCAATAATATACCTGACTTAGTCTCATTATGGTGTGTTTTTTTAAAAAGGTCTGATCAACACAGTGGCTCTGGAAGGGCTCTGTTGGACCAGCTAAATCCAAGGCAGAGATGCCAGCTCAGAAGATTCAGGTAACTGATTTTGGGGATTCCAAAAGGATCATGTTGATAAATTTTCTCAGAGTGCATAGGACAATGGTGGGGTTTTATGTGGCCTAAGAAAATGGAAACCTGCATTGATGAGAAAGAGGCCAAGAACATTGCCTCCTGGAATTATTTTCCATCACAACAATGAGCCTGCTCCTTCTTTGAGGGTAGCCAGACTGTCCTTTGAGAATGTCATTGGGATACCTTAGCCATCCATTCTCCATCTCTGACAGTGCCCCTTCAGATTTCTTCTTGTTTCCCAAATTCAAAGAATATTGAGGGGGAAAATGATTTGAGGCCCTTGAGGATAACAAAACTGCTGTCTTGATGTTGTGTAAAGAGTGAAGAATTCTTTTAGGGAAGGATTGGAGATCTATAGACTTAAAAAAACTCAAACTCACTGCCCTGACTCCGAGAAAGTCAACAGAATAATGCAGAACTCCCCCTGTGGGTTTTTGAGATTGTCAGTGTGTATGGCAGCTGCAAGCCTCGTCTTTCTGCCTCATCTTTCTTCTGTGACACTGTTGGTGGATTCAAATGGATGACCTTGTGGTTCATAGTCCAATGTATACACCACTATACTGCCAGTGTTCCTAGATGGAGGATAGACCTAGTATAGACCCCGATGGAGGATATTCTGAGAAACAAAAGCTTTACATTTTGATGTTTTTGTTTAATAAGCCTTTATATGATTTTGTAGCAACACCTTCTGACTTCCCCTCCATGCTACTGAGAGAACTTGTTTACAGTCATGGACTGATCACAGAGACATTGCTTGGAATAAACCCAATGTTTGGAATAAATACATGCATACATACACTGGAACCCTAGTTTTAATACCCTTTGACTAGCCTTCTATGATAGAGTTTATGCCAAATAGACATACCTGGATGAAGGTGGGGGTGGAGCCCAACCTATCCATCAGGTCACAGCATAATGACATTTCCTTGGGGGGTGTGATCTTTTGTATAAGAGAGAGACCTGGAGCAAAGCCAAGTTCTCTCTTGCCCTGTCACCTTCTGCTGGATCTGGATCCTGCATCTAGTTCACTTGTCTCCTATTGGGTGCCCTGCAGGTCTCAGAAGCTGTAAGCAGACTGTCACCGTGGATTCATTTACCCCTGCATCCACCAGCATGTGACCTCCTGCTTTATCATCCTGCTGCTGCTCATTAGCTTCCACCAAAACCCCGGTCAGAAAAACCTTCAGCTTACCCCTGACCTACAGTCTTGAACTAGACAGTGCTTACCCACTTTTACAACTGTGTGAGCTATTTCTTTTTCTGTATACAGAAAAATGTATTCCATACTACCAGTACAAACAATTAGTGTTACCCAGAAAACCCAAGGTCACCCATTGTAATCACGTTCGGCCAGCACTTTATGTCAGCGGAGGCTTGCATGTTGCTTTGATGTGGCGCAGGTTTCAATGGAACGGTCAGACTGAAACGGGCTAAGAAGTAAAACCTGCTCGGTGAAAACTCTGGACCTTGATGGTCATGGGGCCAGTGAAGGACTGGGCACCATGGTGTGCATGTGGTTGTCATAAGGCAGAAGCTGATTTCACAGCAGTTAACCATTAGTTGTTTGCATGGTTGCACCTCCTCTTTGTCTCCACCACAGGCTACAGCTGCCCAGAAGTAGCCAAATGGGTGGCTCGAACAGCGTTGCCCCCTTTTCTCCATTCCCTACACCACAGCCTGATGCTCTGTCCCACAAATAAGAAATGAAGGGCTGGGGGCTGGGGAGTTCCTGAAAACCCTATAGTGCCCCCACCCCTAGAGGAACCACGCTAACGTTTCTGAGTTCCCAGGCCCTTCTTCTCTTAGCCCATTTCTCCCTTTGGGCCCCTGCCCGGCTCCCCAGGGGATGGTGGAGAGCAGGGTCAGGGAGGCCGATGTCCTTGGATTTTCTCTGCAGGAGACTTTCTATGGCCTGTGAGGCTCATACGCCCACCGACTGTGCCGTCCAGTCTGTAGGTGGTTAAGCCCCCAAGGAAAAGGTTACAGAAGGCCCTTGCTGGTCTCTCTCTCCACTTAACAATGACAGAAATTCTTCTCTGCGGTAACCTTTGATCTAATTGCACACTTGGAGTCATTCAAGTGGACTGACAATTCTTTGCAGGGTAGGGAAATGACAAGAGACTGAAGGGCCGTGAAAGTTCAGCCCTGGACTTGGTGACTTTTGCCTCAAATGCCAACCTCGGTCCTACCCTTGAAGCGTGCGATGCGGGGACCAAAGTATAAAGGCCTGCAAATCAAGATGCCAGAGGGTCAGAACTGTAGGGGTAAGGAGGGAAGAGAGTTGGAGGTCCCCTGAGGACGTAGCTCTAGTGTCAGAGGTTGTATTGAGAAGGACATCAGACCCCCAAACAGTGATAGGGCTATGTCCAGGGGCTGGGTTGCACCCAACCGGAAGGACTGACTGGGGGCAGATCAGACAGGTGAGGGTCCAGATAAGGCAAAGCAAAATGGATGGAAATGCCAGACTGTCTCCTGAACACTGATCTGAAACTGGGAAGGCAGGCAGATGGCCAGGTTTCCATCACTTCATCCCAGAAGACTGGCTGAGCTGAGAGACATCTCAGGCAGAACAGGCTGGTCCATTCCTACACTCGGCTTGTGCTGTATTGCAGGGCAGCCCCAGTCTTTGCTTGGGCCCTCAACAAACTCTCACAGAGACTGCTGGGCAGCCTTACAGGGCACCCACAAAGCACAACCACATTCCCCAGCACCGACTCTGACTCATGGCAACTCCATGTGTGTCGAAAGAGAAGTGTCCCACACAGGGCTTTCAGAAGTAGACCTCCAACCAGGTGGACCTGAACAGCCATGCACATTCAATGCTTGCCCCACCCAAGGACTTTTATAAAACACAAAGCTGACCCATGATCACATGGACCCTGGTCCCTCAACAAGTCTCCTCTGAGGGTTCCCTCAAAAAATTCACTGCCATCAATTAATTCTGACTCATAGCGACCCTATAGGATAGGCCAGAGCTGCCCCAGTGGGTTTCCAAGACTGTAACTCTTTATGGGAGGACAAAGCCTCATCTTTCCTCCCACCAAGGGCCTGGTGGTTTCCACCTGCTGATTTTGGGGTGAGTAGCCCAATGTATAACCCCCTAGACCACCAGGATCAACACAGGGTGTTTGCTCAGCTCCAAAATGAAGGAGCCTTGGTGAGAACAGCCCAGGAGAAAGTTCTAATTTGTTGAGTGGGTTGCAGGAGCTAAAAATGGACTCATAGGCACCTAGCCACAAGGACAGCAGACAACCCAAAGGTGGGCAGTTCACACTCGCTCTTGATTCTGTAGAAGAAAGGTCTTCCATGAAGACGACAGCCTAGGAACCCCACCCCCCCGCCATGCACCCCTTCTAGCCTGTGACATGTGGGGCTGCCATGAGCCGGGAGCCACCCAAAGGCACCGAGTTTGGATTTGTGGTTAACGAATCTGCCCCAATGTCCCTTTCAAGTCTCAGCACCTCCAACATCCCTTTGCACGTGACGTCTCACCTACCCCACTCAGTCCCCCAAACTCCAGAAGCCAGGTGTCCTGAGCCCTGCAGGCATCATCCAGCTCATCTGCCTTGGTCCGGAGACTGCCCCTGCCACCCCTGGTCTTTTCTCTCTGCCCGAGGCACTTCTGCTTAGGTCTCCTGCACCAGCCCCTCTGGGATACCTTGCCTAATCTCTTGTGAGACTTTCTTCGCTCCTTGAAACACACCAGAGGCTATGAGGTTGTGAGCTGTTTGCAGCCATCATTTTCGTGCACTATCCTGTGTCTAGTGCAGAGCCAGGCTGAGAGCAGGTGCCCACTGAAGAGGGGGAAGCCCTTGGTGGAGGGGAGTGGGAAGGAGCCCCGAGTTGGCGAATGCAGCAAGGGCCAGGGAGTTGAGAAGCAGTGAGGAGCTGCCTGTCCCTTTCCTTTGCTGTCATGATTCATTGCCCAAGCTGAGCTCAGCAGTCCTGCCACAGAAGAACATGGAGTTTGAGGCCTGGGGGCCTGTCTCAAATGGGCCCAGCTATTCTTGGGAGCGTTTTGTGTAATAAAGACAGTCCCATGACTGGCCTGCTGACCTTTCCCCAGGCCTCCTGAAGGCTGAGTTATCGCCCTGTGCGGAGGACAGAACCGCTTCCCTGGAGAAGAAGAAAGAAGTGTGCAGGAGGGGGGAATAATAAGCTCCACTTGCTGGGAGTTTATCAAGTGCCAGACTCTCTGTGGGCACTTGAGGTTCACTCTGGAAGTTAACCCCCTAGACGGAGATAGGAACACTCGGAATGCTTAGTTCACGCACCCAAGCTCACACAGCAGTTGTTAGGTGTCGCCAGGCCAGTGCTGACTCCCAGGGGTCCTCTGGAGGACAGAACCAAGCACCGCCCTGTCCGGCACCAGCCTCGCCATTGTTCTTATGGTTCAGCCTAGTGACACTGTGCCAACCCTTCTTATCAAGGCTGTTCTTCCTTTTCACTGCCCCTCTACTTCATTAAGCATGATGCCCTTTCCCAGGGACTGGTCTCTCCTGATAGCATGTCCAGAGCACGTGAGATGAAGTCTCACCATCCCGGCATTCCGGCCACACTTCTTCCAAGACACAGTCTCACTGCCACTGAGTTGATTCTGACTCAGAGTGACCCTCTAGGACAGGGTAGAACTGCCCCAGTGGGTTTCTGAGCCAGTAACTCTTTACAGGGATAGAGAGCCTCGTCTTTCTTCCAAGGAGCAGCTGGGAGGTTTGAAGTGCTGACCTTTCAGTTAGCAGGCCAGCACAGAATCACTCTGCCCAGTCCATGTGACTCCTGTGTGTGCGTGCACATGAGAAAAGATGAGAGAGAGAGGATTTATTCCGTTGATTATGCCAGCGCGTTCTTTCAGGGCAGCCTTTGTGACAGAAACATGGCATGCCAATAAAGAGTGTCTTTCTGGCTCCCCTGACTACCAGAGCCAGTGTGTCCCTAGCTGGAGATAAAGTCAGGAGAGATGGATTAGACCCTGTCAGGATCTCGGGCAGCAGAGGAATGAGGCTGGCTCTGAGGGGCTCTGTGCAGCCCCCTTGTGGAAGCTCCAAAGGTGGTGCCTTGGGAGGTGGGAATAATTGGGAGGTTTGGCTTGTGATGGCAGCAGTGGCTCTCCTGTAAGCAAAGGTCACTCTTCCTGGATGTGACCCCTATGTGGGAGAGCCTCTGCTTGTCTTCTAAGAAAACCCCAATGTGATTCAAAGCATATTCTAACCACTGCGTCTAATTACAATTTTTTTAAAAAGAGAGTAAATCACCAAACCAATCAGTGGCAGTGTCGTCATTATCACCAGAAAGAGTAATTAATGCACAGGAGAGGAAATGACCATGCCAGGCCTTGAAGCCCTCAAAGGCACGCTTCCCTGTGCCGTGTATGTTGTAGGGTGAGGGGTGGGAGGGCTGGACAAGAGAAGGGGCCAGGACTTGCACAAGCGTTCAGAGCCCCAGTGGGCATGACAATGTTCCTAAGGCAGCACACATCCTCAGAAGTTTGCATGCCTTTCAAACTTGGTGCACAAAGTTTCTAGGTCATTCCTCTTAGGCCCCTTTCTTTCCCAGACCTCGAGGCCAGAGTAAGGGCGCAGAATTAGAATGAACAGGCACAATCGTCCCCTCCTTTTCTCTCTCCCAGTGTCACAGGCTCTGGGCCAGAAACTTTTAAACCACTTGATAACAAGCTCAAGTTCAAGGCCATTGCTGTCTGGTAAGAACTCCTTGGCTTTTCTTGTCTCGATTCCTGGGCTTGTATTTTTCTATTTATTTATTCATTTTAATAGTAGCATCATATAAATAAAACACTATTACAAAAATGTCGTGGAAAGTTCAAAACTATTCATTATCCATTTCATACAGATTAAAATTGCCATCAAGGCTGTTTGGATTTGACTTGCGTTCCTTTCCTTCTAATGAGCCGGATAGAGGAGGCAAAAGATGCTAATTCATCCTTACATCTCTATCAGATCTCGGCTTTTACTATATAAAGCATCAAGGTCGCATTCTGGGGAAATGTCTTTTTACCAAAGGTGCTATAATAATAATGAAGAAGCAATTTGTTTCAGCAAACTGCCTGCAGTAATGAGGCTTAATTATAACCATGTTATTAATACCGCTGCTTAAGGTAATTCACTTCTGAGCGGGGTGCAGAACAGTAAACTATAATTTAAACAAGAATCGAGACCTAATTTAAATCATCGGATCTACTGTGGAAAAGGCAAACAGAACGACTGTAATCCGCACGTGATTTAGAGCTTTCCCTTGGTGCCATCTCCGGAGAACTAGGTGATGGTTGGGGGAGGGTGGGTGGGGGGTGGCGGGGCAGGGAGCACAATGGCGGTCTGGAACTGGTTCCTCCCACCTTCTTCCAGAGCAGGCCTTGGTAGGTGGCATAGCTGTCTGGGTCTGCCCCCAGGCACCTGCAGCCTTTGACCTTGCTCCTCACAGAAGCACAGGAGCAGGGACCTCATCACAACAAAGGCATCTTCACTTGGCTCTTGGACCCATCACACTTCTCAGGGCTGACTGGTTATGTCAACATGGGGTTTCACGATTGTGTTTGTCTGGGTAGACTGGAGAAACAAATCCAAAGGAACTCATATGTGTATAAGAGAAAGTTTTATGTACAAGAGCAGTTGAATATTGAGAACACATCTCAGCCCCAGTCCAGATCAAGTCCGAATATTAGCCCATATGTCTGATACCAATCTCTAAAGCGCTCTTCAGACTCACGAAACACAAGCAATGACGCCAAATGCAGGACAATTACAGGCAAGTAGGTAGGAAGTCTTTGGATCCAGTGGCGCTGTAAGCATCTCAACGCTGGCAGGGGTCTCCACATGGCTTCTCCAGCTACATCAGAGTAGGCCCATGTGTCTCTCCTCAGGGATAGCTTGCAGGAAGTGAGTCTGGTCTGGTCTTGACAGTGGAGTGTCATTTCAGAGCGTGAACTGAAGGAGAGACTGTCTCCCATCTCCAAAAAAGTAATTCCAAAGTTTTCCCAGAATCCTCAGGGGAAGGACATGCCCACAGAGGCCTCATTGGCTGTGTTCTGATTGACAGGCTAGACTCCACCCCTACTCTCTTA
>NW_022111363.1:5543914-5547693 GCF_000313985.2 Echinops telfairi
GCCCTGGATTCCCTGGATTTTCAGTTCCTATCTGTACCAGTGTACTTCCTCTGGTCTAGCCAGACTTGCAAGGTAGAATCGGGATCATGATAGTGAGGTGGAGGGCAGCTTCTACGGAGGAGGATGCCCAGGCCCAGACAGGGGGAGTGCCCTGCCCAGGACGTTCATCTGCGGACAAGGTAGAACAGAGACGCTCTGCCTCCTGCTCAAATGCTTTCACAGCAGTCCGCCTGTTGGTCTACATGGCACCAAAGGCCTTCGGTCCGGTGACCCCACGGCCTGGCCATTCTTCAGCATCTCCCCCCCACACCCCTCTTCTGATGTTCTCAGCCTGGCTTTGGGCCCCGTGATACACAGGTTTACCTTGAAACTTGGTCATTCTGGTGCAGCTGGTCTAATCATGCATCTCCTCAACAGGGCCATTACACTTAAAACACACAGGACATGGTGTGTGTGTGTTATGTGTATGTTCTGTTTTTTTTTTTAATTTCCTCCTCCGGATTACATTTATTCACTCCCTGAGTCAACACTTATCGGGCACCAATTAGGTACAAGCCACAGCATATGTGCATCAGCGAGCAATTCCTGCTTTGCTGGGCTTCATCCCCTGCTGTTGTATTTTCAATGTATGCTCCTCTTCTCGAAACAGCACCATATTCCTGTGACTGTAAATGAAACAGAACAGAAAACTGGGCACAGACGTCACATGTAAACATTAAATTCACCTTTACATGTGGGACTATTGTACAGGTCCAGCCTCTGACGCCTTATCCCAGAGTGCCCTGGGCACTAGCTATCACCAAGGTAATGAACTGCCCTTCCTCAGATTCTATCAACTCTCACTAACTGAATTAGACCGAAGAGTTCTTGGCAGTCAAGGCTAAGTGAATGAGGCAGTTATGAATGCTCCATCATTGAAAATTTATAAAGGCAGGAGAGATTCCTAGAGTTATGGCAATGAGGAGACTACTCCCAGCCCCGAGTCCGTGAGACATCACAAAGGCTTCTAAATCCAGTGGGTTGCCTTTGACTAAAGCCTGACTTCTGCCTGGTTATCCAAGCTCCAGCCAACCAACCACTCGCCTCAATTTGCCCCCACTCAAGCCATCGTCCAGGAACAAGGAAGAGGAGGGGGAGAGTAGGCTGGGGCCGAGACTAGATGCAGGTACAGCTGAAGTACAGCTAAATGTGAAATCCACCGGCGTCAAATCAGGACGTCACCTCTGAGGGAATGGACCCCCACCACACTGTGCCAGGAACCTGTCCCCAAGGCACCAGATGCTATTTATTTCGGAGAGGTTCACCCTGAAAGGCAGGATGTCAAAAGACAACACAAAGTCCCCTGTATTGTAAGAGCAAATACAGGTCTACCTTTGCCCTGAGCTCTGTCGCCTGCCCAAATCAATCTTTTCAGAGCTGCCTCAGTTTACCTGAAACATTAACCACAGACAGTTTCTCTGTCTCTGCCTCTCTTTCACTTGCCTGCGGCCTTCTAATACTCTCTGTCTCCTCCGCCTTCAATTTCTCTCTCACCCTTGTGCTTGTCCAAGACTACTCGCCCCTCCTGGGGTTCCGTCCGCACTGGAACGAGAGCTCGTCGAGGCCAAATCACACCCAATGATGTCTCCAGCCAGTGGCAATGATTGGGCTCTGGCTGAACGACAATGACAAGGCTCAGAGCTGGGAGACAGAACCCAGGCTGTTCCGGGAGGGGTGCTCTCTTCTCTCAATGCCTCCATCCCGCACACTTACTCATATAAGCATGACGCACGCAGACGCCTACGTGATACATGTGTGCAGATTCACACACCCAGTACACACAGGCATTGGTACCAAGGCAGATTTGCATGGGCAAAAGGGTACGTATTCGTGTCAACAGAAACCGAGTAGCGCAGTAACAACTCCCCCCTCCCCGCCTTGCCTCCTTCCAGTGCTATAATCACCCCACCAGTTATGGGGGCCGGTGTATGGGCAAGCAGCCCGTTTCGATCCTGGAGCCTCGGGACCCATCCAGCTCGAGGTGTCTGGAGAATCGCTGAGCGGAGGCCGAGTGGGAGAGAAAGGAGGAGAGCGTGCGCAGCGCTTTCCTGGCTGGTGGCCATGGGGGTGGAATACATTCCCCTCCGCTGGCTCTCCATTTCCCTGCAACCTCCCGCGGGCTGTTTCATCTCATATTATGTGAGCTCCGAGGGGGTGTCCAATTTTGGGAACAATAACTATAAAGTCATTTTCAGTGCCCTGCTGTGGCACAGCGCCTGACTGACCTGGCCAAACACCGCACTAGCTCCCAGGAGCTGACCCTCACGGTGGGTCTTGCTGACAGCCTCCACCTCCTCCCCCTCCACCCCCTGCTCTGGGTCTGATGTCCCCCGAGTGTTTCAGGGCACAGCCTGGGGTAGTGTCTTTGGATTCTGAAGTCAAGTCCTGGTAGGACCAGGCAGCACAGAGAGCTGAGAGGTATAGGTGATAGGCAGCGGCTCCAGAGAATGTTCTGGAAAAACTTTCTTGTTGTTTGGGGTCGTTGAGTTGCTTCAGACTCACCGTGACCTTCTGTGGACAGAATAAACTACTGCCCAGTCCTGCTCAATCCTCGCAGTTGTTCTTACGCCTGGGCCTATTGCTGCAGCTGCTGTGTGCATCCGTCTGGTCCAGGCTTCTCCATCAGTTTATCCCCCGCAGGTCCATTGGGCCATCACCAGGCCTTAAGCTAGAAGCTGCCCCTCCTCCAGCCAGAGTTCCTAGTGGGGGCCTCTTTCCCTTGAAAGTCTTCCTCGGCTTCCTCAGTCGCTGTTGTGGTAACCAAACCCTCTTTCATCTTGTGCTTTTCAAAGCACCTGCATATCCGACATCCCATTAATGGATTCATTCATTGTACACTTCATGGGACCCACAAAGCACTTCAAATATTTTTCAAATAAGGCAGTATCTGGATAAATAGATGATGTGCACTGAGTATTCACTGATAGGTATGTATCAGGGACAGTCCCTCTGCTGGGCATGGTGGGACCCGAGCCAGGTTTTATGGAAACAACACAAGAGAAGCCTTCCAAGAGGACCACCCTGCTCACACAGTAAGCCAGGTGGCAATGGCGCATTTCGCATCCGTGCACACCAAGGGCCAGAGAGGCTAAATGACTTGCTTATGGTAGTGCAATTCATCCAAGACCATCCAGAGTGCCTCCCTGCCCCGCATCCGATGTGCCCTCCCATTTCATTTGTGGAGCAGTTGCTTTCCAAAAAGTTCTCCCGACATGCCTCTCGGCTTCCTTTTTCTTGGCCTCTCTGGAATAAGTTGTCTCCGAGGAGAAATCTTCATATTGCAATTCTTCCTGGGCCCACATGTACATTGCTTCAGGGACAAGAAGAGAGAAAGGGGAAAAAATCGTCTTCTTGATTTCCATAAGGTCAGTAAGACCAAGTGGTTCTTTGCATTTCATAGGCAGCCTCCCTGAGGACTTTCATTTTCCAGCCGAGCCCTGGGGTGGGCCAGGCAGCAGGCCGTGTGAAGTCGCTGGTGTCCATAACATTCAGGACCACGTCTCACTCGGTGCCAGCCTTTCCTCTCACAGGGAGACGATAAAGGAGGGGCCCTTGCTGGGCCTCCAGCCAGGACAACTGAAGCTGAGTGAGGTCAAGGCCTCCCTCCCAATGGTGGGAGAAGGTTGGCCTTGTTGACCTCCAAGAGGCAGGGACTCCTGCCTGCATCTGTTCTGAGAAAAGATGATTGTGTGTGTGTGTGTGTGTGTGTGTGTGTGTGTGTGTGTGTGTGTGTGTGTGTG
>NW_022111363.1:5547797-5558432 GCF_000313985.2 Echinops telfairi
AAAAAAAAATTGAAGCCTCTTCAAGGCCCAGGCCTCTCAAAGTAAAGTCACAATGTCAACCTCCCAGCAGCTGGAGTAGCCACAGGAATGATAATGGCATTACCCGGGCAGCCTCATGGGGATTTTGCCTCTGGCACCCATGCCTGCTTGCCTGTGCTCTGCGTGGGGCTTGGCTCTCCAGAGAGTGGCTGAGGTGGGGGATGCCAGTAAGTGGAAGGACACTAGTCAGCACTCCAAAATGGCTTCACTTCAGCTAAGCAGGCCTTCCCTGTATGTCCCTGGGCCCACCCGGAGGACCACCAGGTAGCCAGGCTGGGGCACTCAATGCCTGAGGCATGCCTCTGTCCCCTTCTCCTCTTATGAGAAGGATGCAGCCAGGTCTGTGGGTCTGAAAATGAGTTTCGGATTCTTAATGTCCCAGTGCTCCTGGTTTTCTGTCACTTAAGAAGAATAAGAAGAACCCCCCTGCTCAGATAGACAAAGATCAGGCACTCTGCTCCCCCCAAAAGTCACAGTTCAAATCCACAGAGGCAGTTCTATCCTGTCTCTGGGGGTTGCTATGAGTCGGAACTGACACAGTGGCAGTGAGAGTCTGAGTCTGATGTCTCTCAGACTGTTTTGGTCTTTCAGCCTCTATGTATAAGGAGTCTCTTTCCCTCTTTGGGACTTGAACCTAAACACCTCATGCTTGTTGAGGTGCTGGGGCAGAAAAAGCCAACCTCCTGTTTATCCAAACCAAAGGGTAAATTCTTGGTTGCAAAGAGCCAATGCTGCCCCTGGGTCATGGTATAAACAGAAAGAGGAATGATTTGGAAGCACACCTGGGCCGCAGTGGGTCTATGGGAGATGGCCTGGCAAGGCTGGGGGTGTGCTTAGATGCTACTGTGGCTCCAAAGAGCAAGAGAAGAGGAGGTCCCAGCAGGAGAAGCCTGCCCGGGAACATCACCCATTGTTGTATGAGCCAGTCTATGGAGACTAGTCTTATGTGGAAACTCAGAAATGGACTTTGGCTTCTACTGTATACTGGGTAGCCTTCCACAAGCTCAGGGCTCACAAATGTAAACTCTCAGACAGTAGATGACCCTGTAGGGTGATGTGCTCTCCACGTGGGAAGTAAAGAGGGATCAACAGTCTCCTTTTCCTACTCCATCTAGATAAAATAAATGTGTTTTGCTCTCTAGAAGGGACTAGAGAAGCAGCCTTTCCTGCAGCCATATAGAGGAGTTTAATGGTGAAGGGCGGAGGGACAGAGGCATGACTTCTCAAACTTATTTGGCCTACCACCCACTTAAAAAAAATATTCAGCTCCCCCTGGTAACTAAAATCTCTTGTATTATAGCAAATAAACCAAAATAAAGTATAGGTATCTGTTTTTGCAGTCACTTTAGATCTGGGGGGTGGTATCATTCCCTTTGAGGAGTACTGAGCTTTATTTTTGCTATGAAAAGAGGAGGCACTGCTGGGTTCCTCACTGTTAGCCCTTAGGAAATGAGACGGAGGGTAACACCCCAATCTGAAATGTAGGTCAGAAAATGTGAGTGCTACCCAATCTGTGGGCCCTGGTAGGTACAGCAGAGTGCTTCCTGCCCAGGGTCCTATCCCTTTAAAGCATTCTCTCACCCACGTCCATATGGGCCTGCCCAGCAGAGCCAGAGCAGTCATGATGAGCATCTCCCCTGAACTCATCTCCCCTCACCCCATGTTTAAAGTGAATTGAAACGAATATCTGATAACTGAATAAACCTGTAAATGGAATAAAAAACCTTATGAACCTGAAGGAGAAATAGGAGTCCCAGATCTGTTAAGTCTAAATTGAATAAATCTGATCAACTCCCAGACAATTTCTGCCAGCACATTTGAAAAAGAAGAAGTGGGGTGAGCAGAGATTGGAGACAAGAGGGGGCCAGTAGAGAATGAGTTGGGGAGGGCAGGGCAGGAATTGGTCCAGTAATTAAGCTATCCCCACAAGCCAACCGAGGGGAAGGCCCAGGCGACCACCAGTTTAATTGAGGTGGACTGAATAAATAGATGGGAATGGGAGCTCCAGCTGAGTCCCTCTGTGTGTCTCCCTCAGGATACCTCTGAAGAACAATTAGAGGTTTATGTACAATGGATCATTTAGGACATTGGAGGGGAGGGGCTCTGGAAGAAGTCCACTGGGCTAAAGCTGAGTTGCGGGCAGTTAAGTGGCAGGCAGGTATGAGCGGTGGGGAAGTTATCTTCAGAATGGGCTCAGAACAGTGATGGAGCCAGAAAGCTCTCTCCTTGTTCTCATTTGGCCTTGGCTACATTCTAGCCAGCATTGGGCAAGTTGTTTCCGAGAGGTTTTTTAAAAACAATGACCATGTGCTAAAATCTGTTCCGACTCGTATTAGCATGAGGTTGTAATGGCAGGAGGGTTTTTGTTCTCTCCTTTGAAGTGGGTAGGTGCTCAACCACTGTTTGTTGGGTGCTGGCAGGTAGATTTCGCCTCATAGCAACCCCACCTGTGTGACAGACTAGAACTACTTCATAGGGATTTTTAGGCTGTGATTTCTCTAGAAATAGTTCACCAGGCCCTTCAGGAGGGTTGCTGGTGGGGGGACTTGAACTTCTAACGTTTTAGTTAGCAGCCAGCTGAGAACTCAACTGGTGCATCACCAGGGCTCCTTCCGACCAAGAGACAAGGTGAATTGACGTTGTGTGACTTTCAAGGCTGATTGACAAAGGTTAGGAAGCTGCTGCCTAATTATCTTGTGGTGCTCGGGAAGAGGAAGGCAGACATTGTATACAGAATCAGATTACTCAGAGACTGCTGTGTTGGGGACACTTCCAGTCCTTCACCCCAAAGTCTCCCAGCTGACAGCCAGAATTGGTGGTCAGCACTCTAAGCATCGATTATGCAGCCCAAGACAGGCCTTCAGGTGATGGTAATTCCAGACCGCATCTGACTGCAGCCACCATGAGAACACACACAAAGAAGCCCAAAGAAGCCAAACCCATAAAATGAATAGACCCAGGCGAGATCCCAAACTTACAGGAGGTCAACTAGACCAACCTTCGTACCAGCTGATGTGACGTCTGATGACTATCATACGTTTTCTCAGCTTCAGTCTTCCTGGCTGGAAGACCAAGAGAGGGACTCTGCTTCAGCTCTCCATCCGCTAGGAAAGGGTGTGGTCAAATACGACATGAATTGTTTCACTTGGCTGAAATTTGGAATAATTGGTTCATGAGAACCCAAACACTTTCCCTCGTAGTTCTGTATTTTCTCCTCTAAACTGAAGTGTTGTTATTGTTGGTGGTGTTAGGTGCTATAGAGGCACCTTCAACCACAGGAAGGCCACGCAGAATGAAACAACCTAGCTTTCTTCTACCTTCACAATGGTGGGTCTGTTTGAACCCATTGTTGCAGCACTGTGCCAATCCATATCATGGGTGGTCTTGGTATCTTCCACCGACCCTCTACTTTAAAGTATGTGGTCCTCCCCAGGAGGTAGTCCCTCCTGTTATCAGATCCACCATAAGCAAGATGAAGCCTCACGACCCCTAGTTTCTAAGGAACATACTGACTGTATTTCTTTTAAGATAGGTTGTGAGTTCTTCCGTTAGCTTCCAGTATATCCACTGTTCTTTGCTAATACCATAAATCAAATGCATCCATTCTTTTCCGGTCTTTTAAAATTCATTGTCCAGATTTCACATACATATCAGGGGATTTAAAAAGCCATGTCCTGGGAAAATTGTAAGGAGCCCTGGTGCAGTGATGGCTTAAGATTTGGTCTGATTCTTGAAAAGTTAAGGGTTTGAACAGAAATTCAAGCCAGATTCAGAAGAGGATATGGAATGAGAGTCATCATTGCTGAAGTGAGATGGATTTTGGCTGAAATCAGTGAATACCAAAGAGATGCTTACTTGTGTTTTATTGACTATGCAAAGGTCTTTAACATTGTGGATTAAAACAAACTATGGATAAAAGTGAAAAGAATGGAAATTTCAAAACAATGTATTGTGCTCAGGCTGAACCTGTCCATGGACCACAAGGCAATCGTTCAAACAGGACAAAGAAATACTGCTTGGTTTAAAATAAGCAAGTCTATGAACCAGGGTTGCATCCTTTCACTGCATTTATTCAATCTGTCCGTCCAACAAATAACCCCAGAAGCTGGAGGATATGAAGAAGGACGTGGCAGCAGAATTGGAAGAAGGTTTAGGAATAGCCTGTGACAGGCAGATGATACATTTTTCTTGCTGAAAGCAACGAGGACTTGAAGCACTTGCATAAAGAGTACAACTCAATGTAAAGAAAGCCCAAATTCTCACAACTTGACCAGTAGACAACATCGTGATGAAAGAGATTGTGACATCAGCATGTTACGTGTGGTTAATGAGGATTGCTCCAACATGATGTCGTGTTCTTCTTCATATGATCCACATTCTCAGAATATTTGCTTAGTGTATACAAGGAGAAGTAAAACATTATTGCTATTCAAGTTCCAGTTCATAGATGCAGAGATTTATCCCAAACATAGACATAGGTAAGTTCTCCCAGCGAGACACTTGTCTTGATCTTGTTAAGGTGCCTTTAAAAAAAAAAAAAGGCCCATCCAAACCAGTCACCTCTGAAGAGATAGGCTGGACCAGTTACATTCAAGGAACAGAGGTCAGTTCAGAAGATTCTGGCAACTGAGTTTCAGGATCCCGAAGGAGCCATATTGATAGATTTCCTTGGAGGACAGGATGATCCTGAGTGCTTATCATGAAGAAGTTTTAAGGAAAGTCATAATTGATAACTGTATTAGTGAAAAAAATGCAAGAAAAGTTGTGATGCTAATTTTTTTCCCCATCACAACAATGTACCTGCTAACTCTTTGAGCTCTCCTGTAAGAATTTTGTTGGGAGACCTTATCCAATCAGCCCTAATCTTGTCCCTTCAGACTTCTTTTTGTTCTCCAAGCCCAAAGAATAATGAAAAGGAACACATTTTGAGTCCTCCCAAGGAAGCCAAACCACTATTTTTGGATGATGTAAGTGGAAGGACTAAGAATTCTTAAGGATAGAGTTGTTATTCCGTGTCGTAGCGTCAGTTCTGACCCCTAGAGAGTCTAGTCACAGCAGAATGCAATACTGCCTGGTGCTGCACTGTTCTCACAATTGTTCCCATGCTTGCATTCATTGCTGCAGCCACGGTGTCAATTCATTTCAATGAGGGCCTTCCTCTGCCCCTGACCTTCTACTTTACCAAGCATGATGTCCTCCTCCAGGGATTGGTCTCTCCTGACAACCTGTCCAAAGCACATGAGACAAATTCTCTATCCTTGCCGCTAGGGAGCACTCTGGCCATAGAAGGCAGATTTGTTTGTACTTTTAGCGGTTCTGGCAATTTCAATATTCTTTATGGACATTATAATTCAAATGCATCAATGCTTCTGTCTTCCTTACTCAATGTCCAACTTTCACATGCATACGAGGCAATTGGAAATACCATGGTGAGGTAGTTAGTTTATTGTGCCAACCTGGCCGATAAACCATGTGGGATTAATTGAAGGGCGGAGAGATAAATGACTTCATGAGCCTTGCCTTTCTTGTCTCTCCTCTTTGATCATCAGACCAGTGTGCAGCTGCCGTGCTTGTTCTATTCCTCAATTTGCAAGCTACACTACCTGTGGGACATCTAACCCGGGGACTGGGTCACTGTAATTTGAGGTTCCTTCAAGACCTGCTTTGCCACACCATTGGAATTTACATCTCTTGAGCTGGGGACTGTTGGACCCTGTCATCTGGCTGACTGTTGGTGACCTGCTTTGCTGTTTGCTGCCTGTGCCTGGATAACTGAATTGCTCTACAGAAAACCACCCAGCAGCCCTCAAGACTTGAAGGACTGCCAGTGTCTCACAACTGTCTCATGGGAGTGAGTTGCACTGAGCCATTTGTACTGCTTTATAATTGAATTAACTGTTTATTTCTTATGTTATATATCTATCTGTATAAATATATATAAAATTATTAGCATTCTGGTTTTGTTTCTCTAGAGAACCCTGTATAACACATTTGGTATCAGGAGTGCTTCCAGAGAAATAAGATCATAAATATGGGTTTCTTAACTTGGTTCTCCAGCCTGATTAGTTTTAACAGCACTAATAATGCTACCTCGACACCCCAAAGCATGGATAAGTCTGCTACTCTTACTAATCCATGGTGTGAAATAGCAAAGCTAATATCTATAGTATCACCACCGATAGATGAGTGCTGGTTAAAGAGGAAGCTCTGAGTGATCATATCTTTGATATTTTCCAGGAGTTTTGTCAGGATTATAAGTATAGAGAAGCTGGTTGGCCAGTCCCTCTTACAATGAAAAGTATAACTAAGGCGAGGGATGGTCTAAGAGCCTCAGAAGTGCACGTCAGGTGCAGACTAACCGATTTGAAAGCTTGGAGAGCCTTCTCTCCTCTAGTAACAGAGTTGACATTGCTGAGAACCAGGTCCAGAGTCTCATTATGCCAGTGGCTGAATTACAATGTCTGCTCAATTGCAGATCTAGAGCAGTGTCTGATACCAAAGTGAAGGCATTGATCCAGAAAAGTTGGGACCCTGAAACATGTGATGGGAACATATGGGTTAATGATCCAGAAGAAGAGGATATTGAGACCCTAGAAACAATGGACCCACCCCAGTCAATAGATCCACCCCTCCCAGCGGAAGGTATTAATTCACTATCAAGAAAACAATCCACAGCTGAGCAGCTTAGCCAAACTGTTCAAGCTGAAATGCCAGGAGGGGCTGCATCAGTAGCATTGCCTGAGGGAGATGCTCAGCAACAAGATATTGCTGAGAGCACCCAGGAAACACCCTCACCACCCATTATTTCCGCTAGACCTGTCACTAAAATTAAGTCTCAGAAAGCTCCTAAAGGTGAGGTTGAGATGATTACCCAAGAAGCGTGCTATACTCATAAAGATCTGCTCGAGTTTCCCAATACATACAAACAAATCTGGGGAATATCTCTGGGAATGGTTACTAAGGGTGTGGGATACTGGTGCACGAATTGTAATATTAGACCCGTCTGAGTTTATGGATATGGGACCCCTAAGCATAGACTCTTCTTTCAATGTCTCTGTGAGAGAGGCTAAGAGAGGATTAAATTCTTTATTTGGTTGGTTTAATGAAGCATGGACTGCCAGATGGCCTAGATTGGACCAAATTGAAGTACCTGACCTACCTTGGTACACTGTAGAGGAAGGAATCCAAAAGTTTAGGGAAATTGATATGTTGGAATGGATCTATCAGGATATTCCCATAGACCCAAAAAGGGGGTGTCCTGGGACATACCCTTTACCACAACCGTAAGGAACAAGTTTGTGAAGTGGGCCCCAGCATCTCTTAAGACTCCTGTAATTGCTATTTTATGTGCACCAGGATTAACAGTGGGCACTGCCCTAAGTGAACTCCAACATTTGCCCACAATGGGGCTGAGTGGTGCCCATGGTGGTAGAGGGCAGGTGTCAGCACTGAATCAACAGCGACAGGGTGGGTGTGGTTATAATAGACAACAAAGTTTCCATAGTAATCAAACCAACCTGTCTCACGTGGAATTATGGCACTGACTACTTAGCCACGGTGTCCCTAGGAATGAAATAGATGGGAAACCTACTAAATATTTACGTGATCTATACAGGCAGAAGAATGGTAGATCAGGTGAACAGCAGAGTAGACAGTCACGATCACTCAATCAATTCCCAGATCTGAGCCAGTTTACAGACCCACAACCCCTTGAATAAGGGGAAGGTCGGATCCCTTTGAAGGAGGACCCTGCTACATCAGCGAAGGTCTATACTGTTAGTCTTTCTTCTAGCCTTTCCCAAAGAGACCTGCAGCCTTTCACAAGAGTGACTGTTCATTGGGGAAAAGGAAATAATCAAACTTTTCAGGGATTACTGAACACTGGCTTTGAACTGACACTAATTCCAGGAGACCTAAAGTGTTTCGATGGCCCACCAGTCAGAGTGGGGGCTTATGGAAGTCAAGTTATCAATGGAGTTTTAGCTCAGGTACACCTCATTGTAGGTCCAGTGGGCCCCTGGACCCATCCTGTGGTTATTTCTCCAGTTCCAGAATGCATCACTGGAATAGACATACTTAGCAACTGGCAGAACCCTTATATTGGATCCCTAAAATGTGGAATAAGGGTTATTATGGTAGGAAGGCCAAGTGGACACCATTAGAACTGCCATTGCCTAGGAAAATAGTGAACCAAAAGCAATACCACATTCCTGGAGGGATTTCAGAGATTAGTGCCACCATCAAAGACTTGAAAGATGCAGGGGTGGTGATTCCTACCACATCCCTGTTAACTCGCCTACTTGGCCTGTAAAGAAGATGTCATTCCAGATGTGATTTCATTGCTTGAGCAAATTAATACTTCTGGTACTTGGTATGCAGCTATTGATCTGGCTCATGCCTTCTTCTCAATACCAGCCTCAAAGGACCACCAGAAGCAGTTTACCTTCAGCTGGCAGGGACAACAATATACTTTCACAACTCTCCCCCAGGGATACATCAACTCTTCCATCCTGTGCCATAATTTAGTTGGAAGGGACCTTGATCGCCTGTCTATTCCACAAAATGTCACACTGGTCCATTATATTGATGACATTATGCTGATTGGACCCACTAAAGAGGATGTGTCAAAGACTCTAGATTCATTGGTACAACATCTGTTCATTGGTACTATACTGCATCTTAGTGGATTCATCCCTTACTTGTGACCTTTCTGTGAGGGGGTGTCTCATTGTCCACAGATGGGTTTTGGATATCTGCTCTGACCCCCCTTGTTCTCAACAAAATGGTTTTTTTTTTTGTTTGGATTGCCACCTCCTGATTGCACAAACTGGTGTGCTGCTTCCATGTGGGCTTGTTGCTTCTCTGCTAGTTGGTCGCTTGTTTACTTCAAGCCTTTAAGACCCTAGACACTATATCTTTTGATAGCTGGGTACCATCTGCTTTCTTTACTACATTTGTTTACGCACCATTTTGTCTTTAGCAACTGTACTGGGAGGGCGAGCATCACAGAATGCTAGGTTGTTAGAACAAAGGGTTTTTGCATCTTTCAATCCTCCTCTTTTGATGCTTCCTGCATTATTCAATATTTTCCCATAGAGTATTTCAATATTGCAATTTGAGGCTTGAATTCTTTTTTGAATTCTTTCAATTTAAGATATAACGAGTGTGTTCTTACATTTTGGTTTCATAACTTTAAGTCTTTGCACATTTCATTATCCTATTTCACTTTGTCTTCAGAGCTTCTCTTGGAAACTTTCTATTGAGTTCTTTGACTTCATCTTTCTTCCATTTGCTTTAGCTGCTCTATGTTTAAGGGCAAGCTTCAGAGTCTCTTCTGACATCCACATCCTTTTGTTTACTGTCTTTTTTATGATCTTGTGCTTTCTTCATGAAGGATATTCTTGATGTCCTTCCACTGCTTATCAGGTCTTTTGTCACTATTTTCAATGTGTCAAATTAATATTCAATATGTCAATGGGGTGGGGTTAGAGAGACGGAAAGACCACTTTCCAAAGCATACAGGCCTAGATGGAGAATATATAGGGAAACAAAAGCTTCATATTTGGGTCTTTTGTTTGATAAAGTATTTATATAATTTTGTAGCAATACCTTTGAACGTACCCTCAGATTGAGTAAGCATGGTAAAGGTTAAAATTTGACACACATCTTTACTGATTTTAAACCACTATGCGCTGTGCTTCTATCTACGTGGTTAACAATTCAAAACCATGAGCAGCTTCGAAGGAGAAAGACTGGACTTTCTACTCCTGAAAACGGCTATAGTCTTGGAAACCCACAGTGGATCACTACGAATCAGCATTGACTTGATGGTAGTGAGTTTGGAGATTTTAGAATCCTCTTGATCTGTTAAAATAAGTGCCTCTTGTGTCACATGAACATGACTAGATGTTCTGAATTTCCCATGATTTGCCATGTTATCCATAATTGATTATGATCCACACAGCTGAAACCTTTGGATAGTCAATAAAACATAGGCAAACATCTTTCTGGTAGTATCCACATTCAGCCCCGTGACATCATACTCGTATCACATGTAACGTCTGATGTTGTGGTTGTTCGGTGCCATTGAGTCAGTTCCGACTCACAGAGAGACCATGTGAACGGAATGAAATGGCCCTGCTCCTGGGCCAGCCTCACAACTTTTCTTATGTTTGAGTCCAATGTTGCAGCCGCTGGATCAACCCATCTTGTCTGGTATCTTTCGATGTTTCACCACCACTCTACTGTACCCAGCATGATATCCTTTTTCAGGAACTGGTCTCTCCTGATAACATGTCCAAAGTACATGAAACAAACAAAAGTGCATAGTCACTCTTGCTTCAAAGGAGCCTTCTGGCTGTACTTTTTCCAAGACAGATTGTTCTTTTGGCAGTCCATGGTACTTTCATTATTCTTTGCCAGTGCCAGAGTTCAAAAGCATCGACTCTTCTTCGGTCATCCTTATTCAATGTCCAACTTCCACAGGCATATGAAGTGATTGAAAATACCATGGCGGGCTCTGGCGTTGCAGAGTTTGGTAGCTGCAGGTCTGGCGGCGGCACCTGCGAGCGACCTGGGCCGTGGGCTGAGGCAGGC
>NW_022111363.1:5558540-5569053 GCF_000313985.2 Echinops telfairi
CTATACCATGGCTTGGGTCAGGCACACTTCAGTCCTCAAAGTAACATCTTTGCTTTACAACACTTTAAATAGATCTTGTACCGCACATTTACCTAATGCAATACATCTTGATATCTTCCCTGCTGCTTCCACGAACATCAATTGTGGGTCCAAGCAAGATGAAATCATTGAAAACTCCAGTCTTTTCTCCATTTATCAAGATGGTCTGCGTTGGACCAGTTGTGAGGATTTGGGTTTTCATCAGCCATTGTATCCCTCATTCCATAGTCTCTTCTGGATGTAGTTTGAATTTCTGGCAACTCCTTATTCATGTGCTATTGAAACCATTTTTTGGATTATCTTCAGTATAATTGTATTTTCATGTTGATGATAATTGTTTGTAACTTTCCACATTCTGTTGACTCACCTTTTGAGGAGTTCAGTCCATTGTTGACGGGCCCAAGAAGCAATGGGCAAAGAAGATAGGAAAGAGGGTGCAGGGGCCTCCATTCTCGGGAGAAGAGAAGAGAGGGAGAAGAGCCCAGAGTTTATTCAACAATGAGTTTTTATACCTCTTGAGACATGCAGCCTCTCATTAATCATATACTTCAAACAAATGGGCAAGGTCCTAATCTTGGTATTCCAAGCATTCAAAGGGAATGCTTCAAAGAGAGTACAAAGTATATGAGACAAGAGGGGGGAACGCTTCTTAAGATTTAAGTGACAAGAGGAGCAAATATTCTGAGATTCGCCTACTTAATCTGTGTACGTGAGGGGTCAAGCGCCTGTAGGAAACAATGCTATTGAAGCATTTATGGGGAACAGGTATGCTGTGGAGAAATGCCCTTCCTGGAATTTTAGTGTCTGAGGCTTTTCTCCCAGATCTCTGATCGTGGAGGTGTGCCTTTACACTAGGGATGGCATACCAAGCCCGGTGGTTACAAGTGCTGGAAGTAGACCACGTCCTCAGTTTCCCATAACCTTTCTTTGGACTTTGCATAAATATGGGTCTCTTCCAGTCTGTTGGCCAGGTACCTGCCTTCTGAATCTGTAGCCCAGATCAATGTGGACTGCGATTTTTAGAACTGTACTTTTAGAAACATCTTAATTGGTACCCTGCCAATTCCTGGCTTTGTGTTTTTTCAATGCTTTCAGTGTAGTCTGGACTGTCAGTATCACCAGTTCTTGATCATATGCTACCTTTTAGACAGGTTAACTGCTGACCAATTCTTTTCAATACTCTGACTCTGTACCTTCCTTCCATCTTCTTTTGATGCTTCCTGTGCTGTTCATTATTCGTTCCAATAGAATCCTTCAGTATTACAATTCCTGGCTGGACTTTTCCCCCTTCCGTTCTTTTTGCTTGAGAAATGCTACGCATGCCCCTCCCTTTTGGATTTCTACTTCCAGGGCCTTATACATCACATTTTAATATTTTACTTCATTTTCTCAATTCCTTCTTTGAGATAGTCTGTAGAACTATATTACTTCATCTTTTCTTCATGGCCCTATATTCAAGAGAAAGTTTCCAAGCATCTTCTATAAGTTTGGTTTGTCTTTTCTTTCATGTTTTTAAAATGACTTTTTGTTTTCTTCCAGTACGATGTCCTTGATATCATCCCACAACTCATCTGGTTCAGCTACTAGTGTTCTTAAGATAGTCTCTAAATTCAGATGGGCTATATTCAGTCAAGGTCAAAAGGGCTGTGAGAGTGGTTGTTACAAGTTGGGCTGCCACCCCGAAGATCAGCAGTTGGAAATCACCAGCCACTTCCCAGGAGAAAGGCTGTGCCTTCTGTTCCCACAAACAGTTACAGCCTCAGAAACCCACGAGGCAGTTGGACCCTCTCCTACGGATCACGATGAGTCAGCATCGACTTCATTGCACTGAGTTTGTTTTATTCTCAAGGTCACGCGTTGGCTCTTGTTGATTGGGTTTAGTTTTCATCAGTTTCAACTTGCACTTGCATTTGAGCAACTGGTGGCTTGTTCTGCGGTCAGTCCTTGGCCTGTTTCTGATCGATGATAATGGTCTTCTCCACAGTCTCTTTCCACAGATACCCTCTGTTTGATTTCTGTCCATCAGGCAAAGCCCACGGATATAGGCACTGCTTATGTAGTTAAAAATGTTATTTGTAATAAATAAGTCATTCTTCTTACAAAATTCTATCATGTTGCCACAGGTATTGTTTGTATCACTAAAGCTATATTTTCCAATCAATGACCCTTCTTGTTTGTTTCCGACTTTCACATTCTAAACACTGATAATTATTCATGTAACTTGGGTGCATGGATGATCAATTTTAGACTGCAGAAGGTGGTGAAAAATTCAATTGATTCATCTTCCGTGTCAATGGTTGGTGTGTAAATTTTAATAGTTGCAATAACTGGTCTTCCTTGTAGGCACAAGGATATTCTCTTACCAGACAGTGCTACATTTCAGGGTAGATCTTGAACTGCTCTTTCGGATGATGAATGTGACACTGTTCCTCTTCATTGTATCAGTCTCCACATGGTATGCCACACAAGTACCTGCATGAGGATCTTGATCTGTATGTGTTCCATTTTGTTTTGATGACTTTCAATCTTCCTTGATGCATACATTTTACACTCCATTTTAATCCCAATTACTCATGGAGAGTTGCACCTTTGTCTTCTCAGTTTAAGTCATGCCCCATCAGCAAATGAAGGCCCCCAAGCTGTATCCACAGCATTACAGTCAACCTCGCTTTGAGGGGCAGTTCTTCTCGTGGCACTGTGGTTATGCGTAGACGTCACTGGCCCGTTTGTGAGACGCTGCCCCCTCATCTCAGTTTGGAAGTTCTGCTGGACTCTGCATGGATGACACCACTGGCATTTGAAATACTAGGGCACTTTGTTCACCATCGCTGCAACACAAAAGCAACCACAATTCAACAAACTGACAGAAAAGTGGTAGAAAATGAAGTGCTAAATGAGATAATTTCTCAAAATTGTATTTTGAAAATTATAAGCAGCAGATGAGCATGGTTTTACACTTGATCTTAGTCAAAAGGCCGAGAAGTGATGAACCTGGTTTTAAAAACAGAGTTCACTTCGCAGCAAAGGATACAAACAAACAAACACTTTCTCCTTACCCAGGAGTTCTCCCCGCCACTGACAATGAGCCGGACATCCTTCCATAAGTGTTTGTGTGATTATATCATATATAAGAATGTCCCTGTAAAAGTATGCCTATTATTTAATTATGATTTTAATTATCTACAACTTGTTATCCCTTACTAATATAGATCGAGAGATTTCTAGATAAGCACACTTAAGGTTGCCTCGTTGTTCTCACAGCCTCCCGCTCCGTTGCATGACTTTTCCGCATGAACTCAGCCAGCCCCTGTTGAGAGGCATTGAAACTCTTTCTAGGTTGGTGGTTTAGTTGGATTTGTTGCAATGAACATTCTTGCAGCTACTTATACTCTCTTTTTCAGGTGCAGCTGTGGTTGAATTCCTAGGAATAAAATTCTTAAGCCAAAGGATACATTTAAAATGTAGATAATTATTGCCAAAATGGACTCCTAATGCAATGGCACAAATGTGTCCCCCTACCAAGGAGAAGAGTAGCTTCTTGCCGCTCTGAAGAACTTCTAGGGTTCTCATTCTATGTTAAGAAACAGGGCATGCTGTTCCAAAAGATATGTTATGTGAAGTTAACTATTTTTAAAAAAAATATATATTGGCGATCTTTTTTTAGCATCTCATTTATATTCTTTGTCAAGTCTATGGTGCTATATTTTACTGACTTGCATGATTCTTTTCTTTCTTTCTTTTTAAATACTCTTATTGGGCATTCAACATCTCTTATCACAATCCATGCATTCACCCAGTGTGTCAAGCACATTTTCATATATGCCACCATCATCATTTTCAATTTGTATTATTTCTTTTTTTTTAATCATTTTATTGGGAGCTCGTACAACTCTTATCACAATCCATACATACATCCATGTGTCAAGCACATTTGTACATCTATTGCCATCAGCATTCTCAGAACTCTCTCCTTCCACTTGAGCCCCTGGTATCAGTTCCTCATTTTACCCCCTCCTTCAGGAGCCCTTGATAATTTATAAATTATTATTATTTTGTCATGTGTTACACCATCCTTCTCCCACTTCACCCACTTCTCCATTGTCTGCTCCCAGGGAGAGGGTTATATGTAGACCTCTGTAATCAGTTCCGCCTTTCTAACCCACCTTCCCTCCACCCTCCCGGTATCTCCACTCTCATCACCTGGTCAGTGGCACCCCAGCAGACTCAACTGAAAAACATGCCTAACTGCCAACAAACACACATTGAACTATTTATAGGCTTCTCTTCTTTTTTTGGTCATTGGTTTTTTCGTTGTTGTTGTTTTGTTTCATTTTCTTTTGTTGCTTTCTTTTACTCTGTCTTGTTTTTTGGCATATTATGATCTCTGCAGGTCTATCTAGATAAGATAGGTGGGATAAACAATCTGGAGGAGAAAACAATAGGACCGATGGGTTTGGGGGGACATGAGAGAGGGAGAGGTGGGGGAAAGGAAGTGGTGTTAACAAACCCAGGGACAAGGGAACAACAAGTAATCCAAAATTGATGAAGACAAGAGTGTAAGAGGCCTGGTAGGTCTTGATCAAGGGCAATATAACCGAGAGGAATTACTGAAAACCCAAATGAAGGCTGAGCAGGATAGTGGGAAAAGAGGAAAGTAAAAGGAAATAGGGGAAATAACTAGGAGGCAAAGGGCACTTATGAAGGTCTAAATACAGGCATGTACATATATACATATATGTATATATAACAATAGAGAAATAGATATATATACATATCTATATAGGTTTAGTATCAAAGTAGCAGATAGACGTTGAGCCTCCACTCAATTACTCCCGCAATGCAAGAACAAGTTGTTCTATTAAACTGGCAGTCCATGATTCTCACCTTACCAACACAATCACCGAAGACAAAGCGTCTGCATACTCAAATGTGGTGAAGAAAGCTGATGGTGCCCGGCTATCAAAAGATATAGCATCTGGGGTCTTAAAGGCTTGAAGGTAAACAAGCAGCCATCTAGCTCAGAAGCAACAAAGCCCACATGGAAAAAGCACATCAGTCTGTGTGATCACGAGGTGTCCATTGGATCAGGTAACAAGCATCAAAGAACAAAAAAATCATATCATTGTGAATGAGGGGGAGGCAGAGTGGGAACCCAAAGCCCAACTATAGGCAACTGGACACCCTCTTACAGAAGGGTCTCGGGGAGGAGACGAGCCAGCCAGGGTGCAGTGTAGTAACAATGAAACATACAACTTTCCTCTAATTCTTAAATGCTTTCTCCCCCTCTGCCCCCCAACTATCATGATCTGAATTCTACCTTACAAATCCAGCTAGACCAGATGATGGTCACTGGTAGAGGGAGTCCAGGACAGATTCTTTTCTTACATTAAGGAAATTGCCTCTGTTCCATGATCTCAAAACCAGATTCACTGCCATGGGGTCAATGCCGACTCACAGCAGCCCAACAGGACAGGAAGAATGGACCCTGTGAGGTTCTGAAAGTGTAACTCTTGTAAATGGTTTTGTAACCTTATGAAAGGTATTTTATATGCAGAAAGCTTTTACTTTTTCTGACATCACATTTATCAGTCATTTAAAAATAATTTTGGAGTCTTGTCCTAGTTAGAAAGGTCTTTTCCATTCTAAGATCATAACAAGTAATCCCAGTGGCACAAGGTCAACCATTTGAAACCTCCAGCCATTCTGTGGGAGAAAGTTGAGGCTTTCTACTCCCAGAAAGATTTGCAACCTTGGAAAGCTACTGAGGCAGTACTACTCTGTCTTATAGGATCAATGTTGACTCAATGGCTGTGAGTCGAGGTGAGTTATAAACTACACATATTTTCTTTCATGGCTTTTATAGTACTTTTTAAAAAAATGAAATCATTGACATGTTTGGATTTTAATTTTGGTACAAGGAATGAGATAGGAATCCAATTTTACTTTTAAAAAATTGTTAGGATAATGTAGTTCAATAGAGCCACTACATAATTCAATATTTCCCATTAAGTGTGTTATAAATAAGGAAAAAAAGCGATTGCAAACAATTTTAATAATACATATTATTTGGTTCAATATGTCTAAAATGCTCTCATGTTAACGTATATTTAATTTTTAAAATTATGAGCTATGTCACATTACTTTTTTTATGTACACCAAGTCTTCAATATCTGCGGTATATTTCACAGGTTTTTTTTTTTAAAAGGTATATTGGGGGCTCTTACAGCTCTTATCATAATCCTTACATATATCCATTGTGTCAAACACATCTATACAAATGTTATCATCTGTTTCAAAACATTTTCTTTCTACTTGAGCCCCTCGTATCAGCTCTTCATTTTTCCCCTCCCTCCCCCACCCTCCCTTGTCCCCTTCATAATTTATCATTTTTTTTCCATGTCTCCCACCAACTGCTGTCTCCCTTCACCCACTTTTCTGCTGTCTGTCCCCCTGGGAGGGGGAGCTGTCCGTTGATTATTGTGAATATTTAACAGTTTTCACAGTTCAAATGGACCCAATGGCAGTGAGGGAGTAGAGTTGAAATGTGGACACATTTCAAGTGCCCAATAGCCACATGTGGCCAGGAGCCACCCTACTGGACAACAGAGGGTTAGGTGACGTCTCCAGTAACATTTACCCTTTCTGCCATTGGTTTGAAATGCTACCTCTTTCATAAACTGAAGCAACCAATTCACTGCCATTGAGTTGATGCCGACTCAGCAATCCTATGAGAGGGTAGAACTGCCCATGTGAGTTTCCAAGATTGTAACTCTTTACAGGAGTAAAAAGCCTCATCTTTCTCCCACAGAGTGGCTGGTGGCTTCAAACTGCCATCCTTGTGGTTAGCAGCCCAATGCATAACCACTATGCCATCAGGACTCCTGAACATTGTTCTCTTATTTACCAGTGAGCACACTGACCCTTTATATTACTCATAAGAATCTGTGAAGTCTAGGGAGGAGGCTCTGCTCTACAGGGAATTCGAGGTCGACCTGGAGGACAGGAGAAATGGATGACCAGAGGTCTGATCCTCACAATACATTGTTACTGGGCAGTAGGACCAGTCCAGAAAAAAAATGGCTGACAAGTCCCAGCTTTCCAAACATGCTTGTAGTTGGATGTTGAGATTCCTTCTCACTCTGCAGGAGAAAGAGCAGATTGGACTGTCCTGGGTGAGCTAGGGAAGATAAGAATATGAGGCATGGTTAGGCCTCGATTCACTCTGAAAAAGAATACAGGGCTAATCACCAGGCCCTCAGTCCCTTGGTGCCACGTTGTGTATTTGTGTTTTGTCATTCAAGGCAGAATAAAGGCATTAGAATGTCACCCAGCTTCTTTAGAAGGGACAGTGTCACCCTCAAATAACACTCTGGGTTCTGGGTCACCTCTTGTGGCTGTGATGCTCACATCAAGGCGGAAGGTGGAGAGGGCAAATGGTTTCTCTGCATGCAATACCTGGGGAACTTAAGATCAGGAACAAGCTCTCCTGCCCAAGGCTATGCAGCAGGCCAATGGCAGAGCTAGAACCAGCATCAGAGACCAGACCTCTCCCATTCTGGCCAAATGCCCCTGTCTGGCATTTTCTTGTTTCCTCTCTGGCTAGAGACAGAGAAAAGCAAATGTGAGGCATTGACTCTGAGCCACTGGATTTTCAAAGAGTCACAGGGTCATTCGGAGATGGAAACAAAGGGGAGGTGGGGGGCGGGAACCACCTTCACAGCTTCCAGGAGATATGCAGCCTGTCTCCCTAGACTGCTTGCGTCTCATCACAAACGCGACAAAATGCTATTTTCCTTTCAGTGGTGTGCACAGGTGCCAATCCAAATGAATATTATTCACACACTTCTGTCCAAACACTGTGAAGTCTTCAAAGGCTGATTAAACCTCTGACATTGTTGCTTTATTTCTCCCACACTCCCTGCCAGGTGAAGACCTCCCTCCTATGACCTCACCCCTCCTACTGCCCTGTCCTTCTCTCTGCACCCACTTCCCCACAAGGAGATCCAAGCCCTCGCAGAGAAGATGGTTCTGAGTTCATGAACAAAACTGAGCTTATCTACTTGGAAAAGGATGAAAGATATTTTGGACTTTGCTGATAACTCAGGGTGCACAGAGAGTGGGCACCGTGTGTGTGATGGGAGCTGGTGGAGGGGGCATTTGAGAGTCCGGAGACTGAGGGATTTGACCTTGATTACCCAGCAAAAATCCATTTCCTGCTAGTAATGACCAACTGATGCATGCTGGCAATCACACCCTCCCTGCTCATCTCTTCTCATGTCATGAGTCCCCAGTGGAGCGGGGCTTCAATGAAAATCACCCCAGGTGAAATGAGGCATGCGAAACCCTAAAAACTTGTCTTCTCTGGGCAGGCCGGCAATGGCAAGGCTGAGGTGTCCAGCCCTGCCCAGATTCCCTTAGTTCACCCAAGAGATCCAGTCATCCTGGCCATTCCTCCGGTTCTTTATCTGTCCACAGAGCAGGAATAGACGCGCTGCTTGAGGGCAAGGATAAAATCCTCAGACATCTCCGGGCCACCTGCAGTGCTTCCACTGAAAGTGGGGCCCAAGAATGCTTCCTGGTTAAGTCCGTCTGGAGACGGAACGACTGGAGAGACCTGGGAACTTTCCAATGGCTTTAGAATTCCTCAAGATAATTTTTTGTATGGTTTGCTTGGCATCTGTTTCCCATTCCTTTGGCTATAGCAGCTGAGGCTTCCCTTAGAGAACCTCATTCCTCCTATCCTAATGGAGTGGTTTAGATGGGACCTCTCCTACCACCCCCCACTTTACCTTCAAGGATAGATATATGACTCAGGCCTGGCCAGACAGCATTTGGCCATCATGATTGTTTCAAGGATTAGTATGGAAACTCAAGTTGGTCAATGATCCTGGTCCTGTTACTGCTAATGGGAGAGGTCATCTTTTAACCTGGGACTGTTAAGTTGATTAGATGCAAGACTAAGGCCACATGAAGCAGCCTTGTTGGCAGGTAATAAAAAAAATTAGAGACAGAAAATCTAGCAAATAATTTGCAGCAAATGCTCCTCTACAATTCAGTCAGAAAGGATGTGGTTCTTAAATGGTGTTGGATTCATTGGATATTCATGTGCAAAGAATAAACTTTCACCCCTAACTCATATCATCCCACAAAGATTAATGCAAGTAGATCATAAATGGAAGTATGAAAGCTACAACAACCCAGTTTCCAGAAGGAAACAAAGGAGAATATATTCATGTCTTTGGGATAATCAAAGTCTTCTTAGACCAGGCACACACCCAACACTAACCATAAAATAATTGTTACATTGACCTTCATTAAAATTAAGACTTTATATATTCACAAAAAGGCAGCATTAAGAGAAAGAAGAAGCAAGGCACAGCTTGTGCCAAGGTTTTTCCAGGTCAGTTATATGAAAAACAACTAATATTCAGAATATATTTGTAAGCTCTTACAACCCAGTAAACAAAAGATAGAAAAACCAGTAAAAAGTACTAGTGGCAGGGGGTCACTGGTAAAATTGCTTTAGAAAAATATTAGAAGTACCTAGTAAGGTTAAACATACACATATTCTATTTTTAGCAGCAGTAATTTTGGCATAGTGGGTTGAGAGTTGGGCTGTTAAACACAAGGTCCAGAGTCTGTACACCACCAGCCCCTCCACCGAGGATTTACAGTCTCAGAAAGCCAGGGGAGCCTTTCTACTCTGCCCTATAGGGTTGAGAGGGGTTGGAACTGATGCAACAGAAGTGAGTTTTTTTTATGTGATTGCTAGCTACAAATGAATGTTTACAACCACCAAAAGACATATACAAAAATGTCCATATGATTGTGAGGCTGATGCAGGACCAGGTAGTGTTTCATTCTGTTGTATGAAGAGTCACTGTGAATCAGAATGAACGAAATGCCAACAACAACCATCTTGACTGAACACCGATCACCACAAAGCACGGATTTAATTATCAGGTGCTTCTGTAACAGTGAGACCCCAAGTAGGTGTTGTCAACAAACAGCAAATTTATTTGCTCACAGTCTAGGAGGCTAGGTGTCTGGGCTGAGTAAGAGGAACGTTTCTGTCTTCTGAGCTTTTGCTCCTGGGTGATCTTCCTATCTCTACTTGGCATGTCTCTTCTTTGTCCTTGCTTCTTAGCTTGCTTGTTGATGTCTCCAAACAGATGGACGCAAGCTGTGTCGCTGTTGTTAGGTGCGGTCAAGTCCTTTCTGACACATAGCCCCCTAAGTACAACAGCAGGACACGCTACCCTGTCCTGGCTCATCCTCACAATTGGACTCATGATAGACCTTGTGCTAATCCTGACTCATGTCAATCAGTCAATGTTGCAAATATGTCCACAAATACAGTGGACTATACAAGGGGAAAAGTTATCAGATTTTCTTAGATCTAACCAAACACCTTGTGGGAATCAGTTGTTGGATTTGGTAATTCAGGATCATAGTCTTTGGGTTATACCAAGGT
>NW_022111363.1:5571742-5575943 GCF_000313985.2 Echinops telfairi
TAGACCAATTTTTATCTATATATCAGGCAGGTTTATAAAAGGAACAATAACAATAGGGGGGGTATTCTCTCCTTACAGTAGTCAACTATCTGAGATCAAAGGGACAGAATTTATCCAAGGACAGAGTTTTGAAGGGTAAGGAAAGGAAATAGAAAACATTCGAAGAAAGTGAGGAAGTAATGCTATATTGTGGAGATTGCAATCAGTGACATGAACCAAAATGTGTATGAATTGTTAAATGTAAAACTGATTTGTTCTGTAACCGTTCACCTAATTCACAATAAAAACTTTGGAGACAATAAAGAAGAATATGAGGTTAAATAAAATTTCTAAACCCTTAAAAAAGAAGAACCAGCATCTATTAATTCTGCCTCTTAACATAACAAGAAAATCCATTCCCAAATGGGGTTATAAGTACAGACAGAAAGGTTAAGGTTATCAACGTATATTTGGGGGGAACACAATTCAATTTAAAACAAGTATCTTCTCTATGATTTCATTTACCTGGATAGGAAACGTGAATCTACGATGGTAACACATATCATAATGGCTAACTGAGGGATTAGTGGCCACAGTGGGGCAAAAGAGGGCTTAGAAATGACTAGAGCTTGATCCGGGTCATAGCCATTTGACTCAGAAGTCATTGAGCTCTACATTTAAGATTTGTACACTTTGCCTTATACAAGTTCTACCCACCTTTTTAAATGAATAAAAAGAGAATAGAGTACTGATTTTTGTTAATAGCATCGAAACATTTAGTTCAAGCCGTGCCTGTAAATATACACCTCTAGACCAGTTAAAGGAACCCTACTGTCCTAAGATGTTACAAGTTAGCCTGCTGAGCGCAAGGCCAATGTCCACACCCATCACTTCTGAAAGAGAAAGGTGAGACTTTCTGGCTCCGTAATGATTTCCAGTCTTGGAAACCCACAGGGGCAGCTCTACTCTGTCCTATCCTATGAGTCAGAATCAGCTTCATGTCAGTGAGTGTTTTCAAGTTTGAAACCTTGTAAAAATCAATTCAATTCCCCTCCCTTCACCCGCCTCCCTGCCGCCCTCCCCCACATACCTTTGGCTTGGATCACTCTCAGCTGAATTTCTTTCTTTTGTTACCAAAATGGTTCTCATAGCTACCAATCTCTTGCTTCCAAATCAAGTATTTTTCCTTCAGCCCAATCATATGGGGGATGTTCTGAATTTAATGCTTCCCCCAAATTTTGGTACTAATAAGTTACCTAACATCTTTGTTGATAATTTTCCTTCATTTGTAGAATAGGCATGATAGCAGCAATTGTGTCACACACTTGTCGGGAAATCTGATAAGCCCAGTGTTTTCTTCCAGTTCTATTTGTTTGTGACTATAACCGCCATAGGGACAATGATTACATTTCTCTTGCTCACTACCATGTCTCTAGTACCCAATTTAGGGCCATACCTATGGCTGGTAGGCCCTGGACAAGCTTTTGTTTTTAATTAAACCTTTGTATATATAAAAATCTGGTCAAATGTACAAATGTGCTTGACACAATGGATGGATGGATGGATTGTGGATGGATGGATTGTGATAAGAGTTGTACGAGCCCCCAATAAAATGATTTTAAAAATATCTGGGTCACCCAAAGCCAGCATAAAGGGCCCTGGTGTCACTGTGGGTTAGGTATTGGGCTGCTAACTGCAAGGTAAGTGGTTCAAACTTGCCAGCTGCTTCAAGGGAAAAAGGTGAGACTATTTGCCTCGATTCCGGAACACTTAGTTCTGCTCATTCGGAACTTGTACATGGATCAAAAGACAGCTGTGCATATAGAACAAGGGAACACTGCAATGTAAATCAGGAAAGGCGTGTGAAGGGTTGTATCCTCCCACCGTACTTATTCAATCTATATGCTGAACAAATCATCAGATAAGCTGGATGCTATGAAGAAGAGTGCAGCATTAGGATTGGAGGAAAATTTATCAACAACCTGCAGGATGCAGATGCTACAGCCTTGCTTGTGGAAAGTGAGGAGGACTTGAAACACTTGCTGGTGAAGAACTGAGATTGTAGCCTTCAGTTTGGGTTACAGCTCAGTGTAAGGAACACCCATATCCTCACTACTGTACCAACAGTTAACATCGTGATAAATGGAGAATAGGTTGAACTTGGCAAAGATTTTGTCTTATTTGGATTCATAAACAATGCTCATGGAAACAGCAGTCAAGAGACCAAAAGACAAATTGCATTAGACAAATCTGTTGCACAAGACTTCTTTAGAGTATTGAAAAGCAAAGATGTTACTTTGAGGACTTAAGTGCACCTGACCCAAGGCAAGGTATTCTCTTTTGCTTCATATATACGTGGAAGTTTCACAATGAATACAGAAGACTGTCGTAGAATTGATGTACTTGAATTGCGGTGCTGGAGAAGAACATTGAAAGTCCCATGCGCTGATGTAAAGGACTAACTGATGTATATCGGGAGAAGAGAGGCCAGAATGTTCCTGAGAGGCAAGGATGGCCAGACTTTGTCTTATATACGTTGAACATGTTGTCAGGAGAGACCAGTCCCTGGAGAAGGGTGTCATGTTTGATAAAGTGGAGGGGTGGCAAAGACGGATAAGGCCCTTGATGAGGTGGGTTGACACAGTGGCTGAAACAATTGTGAGGATGGCCAGGACCCTGTAGTGTTGTTCTCTTGTGCATAGGGGATCTTTGAGTCAGAGCTAGCTATATGGCAGTTAACGACATTTGCTGTGTGAAGAGATCACTGAAGATAAGAGTGCCGTAATCAACTGTGGTGAATATATCAGATTGTGCCCAGCTATCAGAAAAAATAGCTCCTGGGGCCTTGCAGGCTTATCTTAAAGAACAAGTAGTGAGCTGTCAACTAAGTCGACCCCAAAGAGGCTCACTATTGACCTGTGTGACACAATAATTATGTGTAATAAAGTCCAAGACTAGAGGAGGTATGTGGTAGTTACGTAATCTCATGTCAATTTGAGAGGATTATGAGTGAAAGGGTGGAGTCTTGCCTGTCAATCAAGATATAACCAATGAGGCCTCTGTGTGGCCATGGCCTTCTCCTGAGAATTCTGGGAACTCCTGTTTTTCCTCCTTGTTGGTGAGAGACACTTCTTTCTTGGCTCACTTGGAGACCCTCTACTGACAAGGCTGACACCCTGTGAGACATCCTTGAGGAGAAGCCACATGAACCTACACTGATGCAGCCCTGGGTGCTGGAGAACCCACATGGAGACCCCTGCCAGCGCTTAGATGCTTACAACACCACTGGATCCACAGGACTTCCCATCCACTGGCCTGTGATCTTCCTGCCTTCAGCATCATTGCATGTATTTCACGAGTCTGAAGAGGATTTCATGGATTGGTATCAACATATGGGCTAATGTTGGACGTGTGGACTTGATCTGGACTGGGCTGGGACGTTTTCTCAATATTCCATTGCTCTTGTATACAAACCTCTTTCTCATACACATATGAGTGTTTGTGAATTTGTTTCTCTAGTCTACCAAATTCTGAGCACCAGGTTTTCAGAAAGATATGGGTAACAGTGAAAGCCCAAAATCCATATTAAGTGTCTCCACATGGATTAAGCATTTGGTAAACTCCTTCTGACCATTGACTAGGGATGTGGATAGTCTTGCTAGCAGAGTGCATTGTAATGTGGAATAATGAGGATATAGTTTGGTAAAAATTTAATTCCTTATCATTTGTTCTCCTTTTGCAACCATTTTATGTTGGTACTAGTTTTTATTATTTTCTGTTTTCTTTTCCATTGAGGTTATTTTCTGTTTTATTTTGTTATTGTTGTTTTGATTTTTTTCAGCTGTATATAAAATTCAGGACCGGTAAACTTATAGAGGCAGTAACTGAATTCATAGTTTCTTTGGGTCATAGCAGGGATGTCAAACTGGCAGCCCTCGGGCCACATGTGCCCCTGAGGTAATTTTTTGTGGCCCACGATGCTCTGAAATAAAATGAAAGTAGAAAAAAATTGTTATGAAGAAAATAGCGCTATGGGGAGATGGAGGCAATACCGTACACACAATTCCCTCGTTAACTCTTTAACTACTGAAGAGAAGTACACACGTGGCTCAGTGCCTTTTCTGGGGGCCTGTGGACATGTGTGTATAAATGAGCTCAGCTCTGCCGACGTTTGGAAATGATATGTCTGCCACTCTCAGTGTCATGTAAGGTAAACAGATCC
>NW_022111363.1:5576668-5580551 GCF_000313985.2 Echinops telfairi
AAAGGGTCGTGGCATTAGGAAGGTTGAGAATCACTGGCTTAAACCATTTAATCCTAGAATATGTGAATTGTATGTCAACAACTGTTAAAATTAAAACCGCAAAAGAGGTGAGGCGATCTGTCCCCATGACGATTTAGTCTTGAGAACTCTATCTATGGTCTGAGTCAGAATCCACTTAACAGCAGCGAGTCTGGCTTGATTTTAAAGTGAGCACGTCAGCAGCATTCTGGTACGGCCCACGCAGAACTCCGTGACCCACGGGATCACCATTGCCGCTGAGCCCGATGTCTGGCACCAGAGTCGAACTTCACACATTCCCAGGGAGATGCTCTAAAATACCAGGTCCCGGAAGGGCTGCTCTTGTTTGCTCAAGTCTAAGGTCCGGAAGGCCTCAGGGGGGCGTTTGTTAATGAGAAGTACAGTTTGTCTTTACCTAGATACATGAACGAATGGAAGGTCTTATGAGGCTTAAATAAACACATGGTAGGTGGTTGATAGCGAGTCCTGGTGGCTCCGTGGCTAAGCCTTCAGCTGATAGGAAATGTCAGTGGTTTGCACCCACGAGTTCTCTGAGGAGAGAGACCTGCCACTGCTTTCATACAAAGGTACAGTCTTGGAAACCCTAGGGGCTGTTCTACCCTGGCCTCCCTGTAGAGCAGTGGTTCTCAACCCGGGGGTCGCGACCCCTTTGGAGGTTGAATGACCCTTTCACAGGGGCTGCCTAAGACCATCGGAAAACATATTTGATGGTCTTAGGAACCCAGACACCGCTCCTCTATCTGTCTCCAGGTGGATCCGCCCACACGAGTCCCCGGCGTGAAGACTGGTACCCATGCTACCCCATGCTTTAAGACAAATGTTCATTTATTTGTCATTAGAAATAAATATTTCACAATATATAATTCCATATTGTTTTGGTGATTAATTGCTATGCTTTAATGATGCTCAATTTGTAACAATGAAAATACATACTGCACATCAGATATTTACATGACGATTCATAACAGTATCAAAATTAGTTATGAAGTAGCAACGAAAATAATGTTATGGTTGGGGGGTCACCACCACATGAGGAACTATATGAGAGGGTCGCGGCATGAGGAAAGTGGAGAACCCCTGCTATCCAGTCTCAAGGAGTCAGGATCAACTCAAGGCAAAGAGGCTCGGCATTTTGGAAGTGGGCAATCATGTGGGAAAGTTCGTTAGGATCCCTCCTTGCTCACGGCCCCCCAATGCCGAGGAGTGCGCAAAGGGTCTTGTGACCAGGGACAGAGTAGGTCAGCTTCTCACAGGGTCAGCTTTGGGAACAGTCACGGAGGACAGATTCCCAAGGAGGGAACAAAGAGGCCCGGACATCAGACCAGGAAGAAAAACAGGCTTGGGGGTGGGGTGGGGGGTGTTATTTAGCATTTGTTAATTGGTCACCTCGTTAGCAGCCCATCTACTGCAAGTGAGCAGGCAGCGCCCAGGAACAGGGAGGGGGCTGCGCTGGCCAAGGCTGGCTGGACAATAAGGACGGAGCAATTACCGGAACTTCCTGCGCCAATTCCCGTTAGGAGTGCGCCAGGCAGGGCTTTGTCCACTGAGCAGAGGAAAAGGTCAGTGTGCTCCGTCAGAGGAGGAGAAAAAAGAGCCCTTCACAGCGAAAGAGCCTGCCCTGCCCGGGGGAGGGAGACGAGCCAAGGGTGGCTCTGTGGAGGTGAAGCACTAAAGAAAGAATGACATTTGGAAGTCCCTCCGATGGAGGGGGCAGAGAATCAAGAAATGAAAGCGACAAGGGAGAGGGAGGCAGTGAACAAGTCAGGAGAGACCAAGGAGGTTGGTGGTGGAGGGTCAGTGCCGCCCAGGAAAACGCCGGGGATACAGGGTGGGGCAGCCTGGCAGGGGGCAGCCAGTGTAACGATGCCAGTCCTGAATTCTCACCCAGCCTCCGTTTCTACGTCTGTGAACTCTGGTCCCCCAGTGGGTCTGTGAGCCTGTGCGGGTGGCACAGAGGAAGACAGTCCTGAATAGCAGAACCCAAAATGATGGTCGGGGGTCAACTTTGACACATAGCGACTCCAGGTGTGTGGGTGTAGACTGTGCTCCCTACTTGTATTTTCAGAAGTGGGTCACTAGGTCTTTGGTCTGAGGAGCACCTGGTGGACTCTAACCTGTGCCCTCTTTGTTAGAAGCTGAATGTGTGACCCATTTGTCCACTCAGTAAATGCACTCCTTAAAAGCTAGAAAACCTCACTGCCAGTGAGTCGATATTGATGCACAGTGACCCCGTAGGACAGGGTGGAACTGCCCCGTGAGTTTCCGAGACGGTGACTGTTTACTGGAGTAGAAAGCCCATCGTTCTCCCAGGGAGTAGCTGGTGGTTTGGAACTATGGACTTTTTGGATCACAGCCCAACTGGTAACCTCTATGCCACCAGGGCTCCTTAAAAGCATTACTGGGTGATGCTGATTTCCTCTATCCCCTCTCACGTGATCAGAGGCATAACAAGTGCTGCCTCGACAACGCTCCTCTACATTCCCCAGCTCTCTTGCATGAAGTTGGATCCATGAGACTAGACATCATCAAGGAGCTGTAGGGAGAAAGAATATGTGTCATTTCTAAGTTGAAGCAATAAAGAGTGAGTACAAGGCTCTTCAGCTGGCCTCCTTCTTTACACACACACACACACACACACATACACACACAGAGAGAGAGAAAGAAAAAATCCCGTGTACCTGAATAATTACGTGGAGTAGAGGCCTCCCTTATGAGATATGTAACATAGATAAGAAATCAACGTCTGTCATTGGTAAGACCCTGTGATCTGGGCTTGTGGGTTCCTGTTCACTCAGACCATCCAGCAGCCTCCTCACCAGCAACTCTTGACTCTACAAACCCCCTTTCTGGCTCTTACACTTCCCTGCTGTTGTTCTGCCTTTCTGAACTATTGAGATGATCCCAAAAGAGTGGCCCTCTAAGACAGGGGACAGCTGCCCCTGTGTGCTCCGGAGACTGCCGTTCTTTATAGGAGCAGAATGGCTAATGGTTTCAAACTGCTGACCTGGTGGTTCGTATCCCAATGTGCAACGACTGTGCTACCCAGGCTCCTTACTGACATGGTATGTCTACCTTAACTCCCAAACTCTGCTCTTCTCTAGAGGCCACTACAGGCGAAAAGCAAATCCCTCACAGCGGTGCATAAAGGCGTTTTACTGGGTCTTTTAAATCAAATTCGTAGTGAAGAGCTACACTGAGAGGTCTTTAGAAGGGCATGAAAGAAAGAGAAGTGGAGAGGAGGAAGGTTACTTACTCCGTGGATTGGCATGTAGACTCAAGAAGCTGGCTCCAGGCCTGGACGATGTATCTGAAACAGGTGCGGTCTCTGTAGAGCTTGGTTCAATATGTAGTTACTAGGCATCCCTCTCCCTCCTTACGGCTACATAGACCAGTTTTATAAACTCCACTTACAGAAACTAGACTATTTCTCCTTGATTTATGGAATATTAAGAACTGAAAGAACTTATGAACTGCTGTACTCTACACACCTAGAAGACACGAACTCCTTTCTAGAAACACAGCACCTACCCAAACCAACACCTACCGAGGTAGAAAATGTGGACAGATCGTATGACAAAAGAAGAAACTGAACAGATCTAAAAAAAAATTCCAACAACAAAAAGTCCTAGTCCAGATGGCTTCACTGGTGAATTCTATCAAACATTCAAAAAGCTGACACCAATTTTACTCAAATACTTCAGAACATGGAAATGACTGGAATACTCCCAAACCGATTCTAGGAAGCAAGCATAAACCTGATACTAAAGTCAGGCCAAGACATGACAAAAAAAGGAATTTATCATGCCCTACCAGGCCTCCCACACTGGTAGGGCATGATCAAGGG